>NC_067399.1:477119991-477264991 GCF_016432865.1 Antechinus flavipes | reverse complement strand
CTTCTGTATGATTCTATTCATAAAAAAATGATAACAGTATAAAAGCATTACACTTCTCTAGACTGAGGATCATTAGCTGGTTCATTGTATAAACTGATTTAAATTAGTCACTTTGGGAACTAAATCTTTTTTTTGTAAAATATCTTATTTTGGGTAATTTTTAGTATCATGAATAATAGAACAAAAAATCCACCTTCTAAAATGTCTCCTATTATTTTTATTCCTTTATTAAAAACAATGAAAAACAATTAGGATAAAAGATGGTATCAACATATAGAGCAATTATGTCATAAACCCAACTACAGCTCAGAAACTTAGCAGGAAGTTCATTCAATAAAAGTATGTTGCCTTGCCAAATCTAAATAATAAAAGGTCCATTAACAGAGGCCAGTTACTAAGGAAAGCATATGACCTGGTCACTATTATTCTAACAACTGTCCATCCCCTAACCAAGTGGAAGATAGTAAATATAATGACATCTCTTCTGCTTGTCCACCTCACTCCCTAAATTCCCCCCACCCCTCAGCAATGCACACAGCCCAAACCAAATCTGGCCACCTGCTCGGAAGCAAGCCGGAGCTCTAAGCTTCTAATTCATTTCAACATGATTGCAAAGTTCTTTCTCTCTCAGTACAGTTCCTAGTGACTGTAGGATGATCATGTGACCTGGAAACTAGAGATCTTGGATGTTGCTTTTTTTTTTTTCCTAGGAAACGGGGGAAGGGGGAGGGGTAAAGGAGATTCATAGGGAAATGGTTGCTCCCTGGAAAAAGTCACACTTTGCAATTTTTTTTTTCTCCAAGGGGTGAGGGGTGGGGAGGGAAGGCCCTTGGAAAAATGTAGGACATCAACTAATGACTTAAGCAGGAACAAAGAGGCTATGAAAAGCAGGGGTGGAAAGTGACCACTTGTGATGAGCACAAGCTTCAAACATAATAGAACAGAGCTCCATCCAAAAATATTAACACAATTTATTTTTTCCATTATTTAAGGAATTGCAAACAAATCACTGTTTCCAATAAAAGTTGTAAGGGTGTCGCTGGGAATTAAGCTAAACAAACACACCAAAAAAATAAAAACAAAACAAAACAAAACAAAACAAAAAAAAAAAAAAAAAAAGCTCTTTTAAGCCAGATGCACACATACAAATTATCCCCTTGTTAAAAAAAAAAAAAAGTGAAACTATATGAAAAGTTAAAAAACAATTAATTCTAAAAATCATAACATCTTATCTCTAACTTGAGCTTTGTTTCTGAGCCTCAAGAGCATGATTCCCAATACAATGTAAGGAACTTCATCCTCCCTACCCCAACCACCAGTGGGCATACTGCCTGAAACAGGTAGCAGGAATGGGTAAAAAAACAAACAAGAGCATTTGTAAGGGGGAAAAAGCCATGTTTGCATTCATTACCCCCCTTTACTCTTGTAGTACTTTTCATTGTCCTATCCCACTGAGGGAGGAGGTCCATGTATGTGAGGGGGTACCAGCCACAGGAGCAGAACCTTCGGTTACAGTAAGACACTTGAGAGCTGTTCAGGCGCCTGCCAGAAAGTTTCCCCAGGAAACCCAAGCTCCCGCGTGGCCCGTTTAGCGCTGCTGGAGTGGCTGCCCAGTGCGGGGGGCCTTATCCCTTGAGTTTTTCTCATTTTGGCAGCTGAACGCCTAAGAATCAGATTCTAAAGGGAGCCTGTTCTTTGGAGTAAAAAGGGAACATTTGGGCCTCCTCAACCCAAGCAGTAAAACTGGCTCTTTTACCCTGTCTTTTTTAATAAGATGAATTCAGGGCTGGCCCTGATCAAGAGCCCCCAACAGTATTAGGATTATGACAAGATCAGAAATTTAGAGCTGAAAAAACTTCAAAATCAATCATAGTTGGAAGAAATCTTTAAGGATAGCATTCCGGTTTCTCAATCATCTCTTCTAATCCTCTCAATTTACAAAGGTAAAACATGAGACCAAGAGTTATTGAGTGCCTAAAGACACACAGATAAATATCAGATCAAATTTTAATCTCAGTTACTCTGATAGCAAATCTAGTGTTCTCTTATTTTATTTTCACGTTTAACCCAGAAGGCAAAACTATGTCCCCTTAACCCTCCAAGTTATCAGACTGAGGAAATCGATTCAAATAATAGCCCTTGGTCAAAATTCTCTAAAAGTATAATTTAAAATAGTGGAACTATCCCAGAGTGTGTGGGGTTTGAATCCTCGTCTTTTAATTGTATGATCTTGGACACCTAACTCTTTGGGAAATAACTTTCTTCCTTAGTAATAGTCATAAGGCTTATGGTAAGAAGAGCACTTTGAAAACTTACAGTAGTACTATACAAATGTGAGATTTTATTTTTTAAAGGAGGAATTTTTAGTTAACAGTTGCTGCACATTGTAAAATTAAACTCTGAGAATGAATGGGATAAGGAGACACTGTTAGATTTTTTTTTTTTTTTCTGGAGGGATTATCTAGGAAAGTTGGGAGAGATAGGGATTCTGATAACAGGAATTCTATCCCATCTAGCTGTAAGATCTAGTGATAGCTTGCTAGGGAGTAGTATGATGAATACTATCTTTAGTAAGGAGGAAAAATGAATAAAGTAAATAAGATGAGCAGCAGAAAACCAAAGAACAATTTACAAAGAAGTAAAGAAAAAATGGTCATTCATGAATATACTAATTTCTTCTACTTATACATAATTTTTCTTGATCTCTTAATTTGTTGTTATATATTCTGAATCCTCCCTGATGTACATGACAATGTCTTTTGTTTTGCTTTATTTTGTTTTGTATTTCTTTTCTGTTTTTTTTTTTTCTTACTTTGTTTTTTCTAATTTTAAAAAAAAAAAAAAAAAGGAAAAAAATACTTAAAAAAAAAATCCAGTGATTCCTTTTCTGGGTAAAGTGTTGAGTTTTAGATTAGACTTCTTAAAACCATAGCCTGGCAAGTGTCATTGCATCTTTGGATACTTTCAAATACATGCAATAGGTAAAAATGTATTTAAGAAGTTTGGGATACCAGGATATTGGCAATGAAGCACAAATAAAAAAATATATCAGAGACTTTATTTCTAAGAATATTTACTCTATGTATTTGTATATCTTTTTTTAAAAAATCTCATTAAGACTTATGGCAATCCTAAAAATCTAGGTGGGAAAAAATTATAATAGAGGAAAACTGAGGCACTGACAGTGTCAGAAATGGCACAGACAGGCCCGGAACTCTGGGATAACTAAGTATCAACTAAATAGGCCCTTTTTTTCCCCTTTAAAGCAGTACCAACGAATCCATACACCATTAAAATTCCAAAAAAATCTTTGTAGAAGTTTTGCTTTTTTTTTTTTTTAATGGTACAAATTATAGCTTTGTTTACCTTTTAATAAGCTTAGTATGGAGTCAATGGCTGTATTTATGAGAGCATGGAAACGCCATTAAGACAGTAAGATGTTAGTATGCTGAGAACTCTGGGGAGAGCCCCAAGCCAAGAGGCAGCTTAAAAGGTTAGTAGCTCCTGGGAAGTTTCTCTTAGGACTTCTTGTCCCCCGTGCCATCTACAAACTGAAAGGCCACATCTAAAAAGACGGGATTCCCATGGTGAGTTTGGGATGTCTGTTCAGGCTGGCTGATGCTGGGTACTGAGGAAAAAGAGTTAAACAGCTTCCCTGTTCTGGCGAGGTGCTGCCACTTACTGCCAGTGTGAGCTGAAGCCGGTCCCTCTCTGACCCTCCATTTCCTCCTCTGTAAAAGGATGAGTTCCAGTAGGTGAGAGCTAAGCTACCCGGCGCCCAAGCTGGAGCTGATGGTCCAAACCTGATCCTGGTCCTGTCACCCAACCATCCCAGAGAGCACGGAGCGGACAAGAGAGCCCGTCCTGACACCTCCCTCGGTGCCACACGGAGAGGAAATCAAGGCACCGAAAGGTGGGGATTCTGGTGCTCTGCCTCTCAACAATTCAGACATGGGCATGTGAGCTTCCTTATAAACACCATGCTTTCCCAAGGTGGCCCACTTAAAAAAAATCCCCATTTAGGGCCCGCACTCCTATATTGGGCTTGTTTTAAATAGATCCTCCTGTTTAATTCAAAGATAGAAAGGTAATTATAACTTCCTTTGGGCTGCCAACTAAAAGCGAAGATACAAGGATGATGACCACCGTAATTCTGTGTAAGAGTATAGATTTAGAACATGAACATCATCATCATCATCATTAGGATCATCAATCAATCACATTTGCATAACATTGTCAGGCTTGTCAAGAGTCAGAGACCTAGCCTCCCCCCAACCTACCATCTTCACTTTGAACAAATCACGGGGCCTCCCTTTTTACTCATATTATCACTACACTAAAAGGCTATAATAGCGAGCCTTTCTTGCTGGGATATTAGCACAGAATTCTTTGAAGAATTTAAAACTATAAAGTCATGTTTTCAAACAACAGGCTTCTGCTAATGGAACTGGGCGGGTTTAGGTCCTTATATAAAAACAATTTTGTAGGAATTTTCAAAGCACAAGGAATTCACAAGTTACACAAGTGACCCCTCCCAAAAAAGGCATTTTGTCTTTGTAGATTTTTCCCCTAATTTGTGCAAGGCAGTGACATTCCAAGTGTTGTAATCCACAAAATGGGTTCATGAATTTCATTATCAGAGGAAAGCATGTCATACTAAAGTATTCTGTTTTCCTTACTAGTTCCTCTCACTTTGCATAGTAGCATTTTGTCCTATCATTTTTTTGCTGAACTTGTTCTACCTTGTTATGAATGTTATCTGTGCAGACGTGAAAGCATGAAATGAATGAAAGGATTCTGGATTTAAGAATGAGTTTATGAAATGGACTCCTGAAACTTTTCCTTACTCTCTCTGTGACTTTGAGCAATAAAGTTAACTTCTCTGAACCTGTATTCTCATCTATAAAATGAGATTGGACTAAATCACCTCTCAGGTTCTTTTCAGCTTTAAAATTAAAATCCTAGGATCTTCCTTTTAGAGTAAAAACTGAATGAAGGCAGAGGCTAAACTGAGCTTGTTCATCTTTGTATGAATCCTAAGATCTAGCACCAGGTGAAACATAGTAATTTAGTATTAATGTATATTTGACAAATTAATGTATCTACAAGTTAATAAATGAATGAAGAAGCCAAAGCACTTAGAAATTTGGGCTTATGAAACGCCAAGAAAATATCATATTAGGGAATGTTGGTATAATATCAGATAAACAATTCAATAAGGCCAGCACAGAGTATTAGGCACATGTTAAGCTAGAGGGGTAGGGACTGGATCTCTAATGTCACTGTTATATGGAATAAATAAAACTCCCTCTTACTCATCTGGCTCAACTTGTCCTAGAGTTACCTGGAATACTGAGAGATAAAGTGCCTAGATCCTACTGATAATAAAAAGGGCAGAGAGTAGAAAGGGAAACTTAGAACTCTTATAAAGAACAGTTATTTTACTGCCAAATAAACATTTCTTGAAGCAAGCAGCCATTACATGCCGAAACTCTGGCCGTATTATAACCCATATATATATAAAATGTTAGGTCCTCCATTTCAGATCTCACTTCTTCCAATCCTATATTCTACTCCTCAAAAATCACCTTTTAAAAATGTTTTATTCAATTCATGAATGTTAAAATCCTTAGAATACTCAAACTCCATTTCAGGAATTCTTGTTTCTTCGACTCCTATATTCCTGTTCATTCATTCAGGAAGACCCGGATATTTGTTTTTTTTTTTTTTTTAAACCAATTTATACATTTGGGCATGGATGCCATCTCCATATTCAAAAGGCAAACCAGGTCATAGCAGGTCCAATCCATCCACATTAACATAAAGAATTGATCACAACAGCCACAGTGATTCTGTGATAATAGCCAAAATCCAGTTGCTAAAATACCCAAAAGTAAGGCTGATAAAATTATTTCTTTTATACATATGTGTATCCAGCTGTGGTCCTTGTTTTGAAAAATACATATTCTTGTTTTAGTAATTTTATTTTTTTCCAAATACCAAAAATAAGGCCATGAATTAGGCTCTCAAATAATTTTTAGTCTCAAGAATTTAGATGCAAATCAGAATAAAAATGATTTAGATTTTTAAAATGTAAACAAAAGCCTATGACTTATTGTAAAACTAGTCTTACAGATTATGCTTTGAACAGTAGATTTATTCTTATCCAGTTACCACCCTAGGCTCAAGGAAGTCAAAAAGCAGGGCTGGGTTCATGGCCAAATCCCCATAGCAAGAAATGTCTCTGAAACACACAATTTGGCACCAATTGAATGAATCTGTATTTATATCAATTTACACAAGCCAGTTAGCAAAAAAAAAAAAAAAAAAAAAAAAAAAATCCACTAGAAAAATCACATACACACACACACAAATAAACAACAACAAAAAATAGCCCAACCCATACAGCAGCCTATCTTCTAATGTTAAACTATAGAGAGATGGGGGATGTATTTTGAAATAACTGACTGACAGACTGTCATATCAATGCTGTAAAACAAAGCCTTTTAAAATAAGTAGGTCTGTAATGAGGGTTTTTTTTTTTTTTAAAAGAAGAACTGGTTTTTGTGTTTGTATTTGTTTGTTTTTTAGCATGAATTTTTATGAGTGCCATAATTTTCCAGGGAAAAATATTCACTACTAAGATTCAGCCCAAAACGAATGTTTACTGCTGAATTATGAGTTACCAAGGACAGGCGGTGGAGTGGGGGGAGGAGGGAGGTGAGGGGAACAGGGCGGTGGATGAGCACTTGCAAAATAAATTAACTTAAAGGCCTTTGAAAACTAAGTCAGTATTAACATGGATTAGTATGAATCTTACAAATGTTTCAAAAATCATAGATACTTTTTGATAAAAATTTAAGAGAATCCTGAAACTCTCTGAAATGGTTCTTACTGCATGTAACAACTTGAGGAATTCACTTAACCTCTTTCGGCCTCAGTTTCCTCCTGGTTTTAAATGAAAGTGTCAGACTGCGTGATCTCTAGGTTCCTTCCAATCTATGATCCTAAATTGCACCATTTAATTTCCTAGAATAGATCTTTAACCCCACTTAAAACTGTAACTAGCAAAGGTCTCCTTACACTATCCATGTGACAGGAAAAACAGGGATTTGACTTTGATAATAGAACATTAATGAGAGAAGGGAAATTTGCCTTTTGCCATAACCTGTCTGAAATGCCAGAAATATTAGGGGAATGGTCCATGCTCATCTTCCCAGGTTATCTGAAGAGCAAAATGACATGGAAGTCAACCTGAAAAAAACATCCTGCAAACAATTTTGCTTCCACGGCAACCTGTTACACAGAGGTTAGGTCAGAAATCTGGGAATGCACACATCGCAGGCTTTGGGCAAAAGGGGTACACAACATAAGGACTGTTTAAAAAAACATGGAGGAGGAAAATTTTAGACAGGGAGAAGCTCGGATGACGCAGAGCAATTCTGTGTAAGCAAGCTTTTTTTTTTTTTTTAAACAAATCTATGAGTGGGAAAGTGAAGAAACCATATTTATATGAGAATATTTTTCTCTGAGGAACAGTTAGGAAAATGCTGATGTGGTGTCCCAATACATTACTGAGATACCATCAATTACATAAAAAACACAATTAAGTAACTGCTTCAAAATCCTTAAATATTATTTAGCTAAAGCCCAAAAGGATATTTTCAATATTATCACAGTCATTCTCAGAGACAGGCCCACATGCTGAAGCCTTGGACGCAGCCATCCCAGCCAGGCCTGAATGGGTTTTTTTTTGCGGCAGCCGTCTGTCCACTTCATTTCATGAACCCCCTTACATATCCCAACCACTGCACTTCAACTGAAAAGGATAATTGAAATGACTAAGCGTCATCATGATACTAATAATAGCTTGCATTTATCTAGTACTTCACACGTTGGGTTTGTTTTTTTTTTTTTTTTTTTTTTGCTCCTCATGAAAACTCAATGTTAGGTGCTATAACCATCCCCATTTTACAGAGGAGAAATGGACTTAAATAATTTGCCAGGAAGCAGGTAATAAGTGTACAGGGCAGCATTTGAATCCAGGTCTTCCTGACTCCAAGTTTAATATTCTACACAAGCTTCTTAACACAAAAAGAGCACAAAAGAATCAGGGACCTTGGATTCTAGTTTTTCTGCTGTACAAGCCCAGAAACATCATCTTCCTTCTCTGAGCCAGTTTCTTAGAGGACCTCTAAGTTCCCTCTCTACTCTCCACATTCTATGTTCCCTGTTCTAAGAACCAAAGTCCTTGTTTGATCTTGGCTACCTAGCTCCCCATTTCCCATGAATATTCTGTTACAGCCAAATCTTTCTACTGCTCGGGGATTTTTCCCTAACGCTTCCATTATTTGTGTTAACTTTCCCTATTTTTAAGTTCATAATAGAAAAACAAATGCAACCCTGTTTCCAAGTCTAACATGTACAAAATTCATCTCATGCATCAATGTACAATGTGACACACACACGTACAAACCTGTTTCTGGACATTCTCAGTAATAAATTTTGGTTACACTAGGCCTTCCTTATATATTATGTCAAGTGACCAGTCTAAGCTACTTCCTCTTAAGATAATATCTGAAATGGGGTTAAAGGGGGGGTGGGGGGGAGAAACATCGGTGTGAAGGCAAACCAAGCATTCTCATGCAGGCTCATTATTTCACTTTCAAATAAACAGTTTGCAAAATGCAGCATATTTGTTGTGGTGTTAGGGAAGCCTAAGCACATGGTCCAGATTAAGTCAAGACAGCTACTTTCTGTAATGAGATCAGTACATTAGGGGTGTCGATGCTATGGCCTTCTTTATTGTAAACATTTGTGCAACTACAAAGAAATATCTGCCTATAATCAAAGGTAGTACACATTACAAATGGAAACCTTGTATAATTTGAAATAGTTTATACAGCCTGGGGGGGAGGGGAAGAAAACAATTAGGAAAATGTCCAACTAAATGCTTGGGCTGGAACAACTTATAAGATTCCTGGAGGAAATCGTCAAGTCTATAATATGAATAGAAACCCTTACCATCTATCTACAGCATTCAATCTAATGCTGTCAATAAGCAGCCAGAACTGGGGCCTCATGTAAGAATGAAAAATAGGATAAAATAATATCATTTAATTAAACATTTTAAGAGTAAACAGTACTGCAGGCAGATCATTTTTCTAAAAGCTGCATATTTTGCTTTCGGTTGTGCCCATGTAACTTTGTCATTTTCTAAGACCGTAACCTCATGTTTTCAATTCTGAACCTCTGAGTTATGATCTCATGGTTGCTAAATAGATACAGGGTTCTTTCTTTTCAATATTTTAAACCCTGATTAGGCTCCAATCTCTGTTTGGGTAATGACAAAATCAAATTGTAAAAGGAAGAAAAATATGGTGGCTAGCCTCAATCTGGTCAAAAGAAAACCTAAAACTCTTTTTATTTCTGTGACTCAAAAGAATTTCTAAATGAGCAAATGAGAAGGGAAATCTTCTCTTTTAGAGCATTTGCTATATTAATTTCACAAGCCTAAGATATAAGGCTGAGAAAAATAAACAAACAAAAAAGATTGAATGAATGAGGGTAATATTATGAAAACAACCCATTTCAATTAGATTACCTACAAGCATACTATCTTTTAGATGTATACCTACTTCATTTAAAGACATGACATATGATTTAGATGATGCAAAGTATAGGTAGTCTGCATCTGGTCACATATAGTACTTATATCTCCAATGCCAAAAACACAGTAAATGTTTAATAAATTCTATTTGGTTGACTGTGGATTGATTGTAATTTCAAGTCTATGCAATTTTTTTTTTAATCTTAAAAGATTTACAAATTCAGAGTACCACGTGTTGGGGGGAATATGGAAAACAGATTATTTTCTTACATGCTTCACAGATGACTTTGGTAATGTTTCCTCTGAATGGAGCATCCAATTGCCAAAGAAAGCCAATGTATATGCTGTCAGATCACTAAGGAATTTGACAACATCATTTTAGAACCTTTAGTTACTGAGATATCAATAATTAAATGCGTTCAGTTCACACTTTGTTCTGGTGGATACTAGCTATTTATCTCTGTCTTCTGAAGAAGCTAATGGTATAATGGGCAAAACATCAAGAATAATTAAGAAAAAAGCTGCTATAAACTCCATCAGAAGAAATACAACTTTTGCTTAGCATACCCAGTTGAAAAATAAAAATACAGTTATAAAAAAACTGTTGTTTTGTCTACACATAAAACTCAAAATGACTTATTCTGGTGAATATTTCTTTCTTTAAATGGTGGCTGCAATTAATTTTACATGTAAACATGACTTTGGTTTAAAATCAAACTTAGGCAAGATGGATAAGTATCTTCAGTTTTTCTTTTTATTTATGTATAGTGATGGTACCTGGAAATGATCAAATAAAGGTAGATCAACAAGCAATAAGAATCACTTCCTCTCTATTATCATCTATATATCTTCTAAGGAGGACCATCTTGGAAAGGCAAACGACTCACAGGCTAACAATTTGTGTGTGTGTGTGAGAGTGAGTGATATTCCTGTAATTGGTAATAAGAAAAAAAAGGCGAGTTGTGTGATTTATCTAAATGTCTTTTAGAATCAAAGAACTAGATCTCCTCTAAGAGAAACTCATTTTACATAATAGGAAATTGAGTCCTGAGGAAGGAAGTGACTTATCCAAAACCATCAAGCTCTGATGGTCTTCTGACTCCAGGTTCCTTTGCCTACTCCACGCTTCCTCCTTCTTAATTAAAAATTGCCTTATTAAATAAAAAGGAACAAATTCCATTATTCTCTAGCTGAAGTATGTCTCAGAGACAACAAATTCAACAAAAGAGTGTGTGTGTGTGTGTGTGTGTGTGTACTAAAAAAAAAATCCCATCTTCTAGAAGAAACCTTTCCTAAACCTCTTAATTTTAATGCCTTCCTTTGTCTAATTATCTGCTATTTATCCTAGATGCAGCTTATTTGTACATATGTTTGTTGTCTACTCATTAAACTGAAAGCTTCTTTTTTGCCTTTTTTTTTTTTTTTTTTTTAATGACTAACACCTAGCATAGATTCTGGCACATAATAGGTACTTAATAAATATTGACTGATTGTGGTATGTGTGTGTGTGTGTGTGTGTGTGTGTGTGTGTGTGTGTGTGTGTTAAGAGTCAAGCAACTTTTTAGCCTAGAAAATGTAATACAAATAGGAAAGTGTACTTTTAATTAGGAACAATTTAAGTGCAATACCATAACCACACTGTAGGTACTGGACTTTAAGGGGGAAAAAATTTCATAGAGCTATTATTATAATGGGAAGTTAACTGTTGCATGACCTCTAGAAAGTGGCATTCTTTCAGATAAGTAATTTCACATAACTGTATATGCTTTCAGAATATATCATTCAGCTGTCACTTAAGTAGAAGTAGTTGTTTTTTTTTTCAATCCCAGCTCCTAAATCCTTTCAATTGATGTTGTAGTTGGTGGCAAAGTTCCTAGAGAGGCCATATTAGCTTCACAAATGTTTATCTTTAATCTACAAATAACCACATTTGGAGAAAATGAAATGCTCCTGTTTCATCATTACATTATGCAAGACTTGCAATATTCATGAGTAAATTCGTTGCAATGGAAATGGACATCTTGGTCTAAATTGAAAAGAAATGGAAAAATGGGAACTTGAAACAAGCTGAGAAAACTTAAGGAAGAAATATCACAGGAACAAGTATGTCAGCCCTAATTGTGTAATTACTTTTTGGCTTGGTCATATAAGCTGGAAGCAAGAAATAAGAGACAATGGTAATTTCTTACTGCTGAAATGGAGGTGTCAAGCTGTCTTGTATGTGATGTTCTGTGGGCTCCAAGCTAAAGTTTACATTTAGATCATGTTACCATAATTACAATCTTCCAAGAGGCAGAGGAAAAGCTTCTCTTAGCAGTATTAGGTCAGCACTCACAACAGGCACACCGTCATTTGTTTGAGTAAATATAAACTAACTGATTTTGGATAATAACAAAGCTTTATTGAGTTTAATAGAAGTTGAGAGAGAACTGCCATTTTATTACAGCCTTTATTTTGCACCTAGAAAACTACTGAAATTGGTGAGATACTATAAGCTTTTTAAATTTAACAATAATAATAAATAATCAATAACTCATCTTTGTAAAATAGCACTCCAAGGTTAGCAACCACTCCATGAGGATGTTATTGCTGATATGAATCCCATTTTGCAGAAAAAAAATGAAGAAACTTGTCCAAAATCATACAACTATTAGTAATACAGAGTCAGGATTCAAATCCTGCTCTCTTCTGACTCTCTTCCAATATTTTGCTTCCATACTAAAATGATAATGTAAAAGTAACAATGACAAAGATCACAAAAAGCCTGATTGTTATTATTGCTACTGTTAATAAAAATACTATCTACTTAATGCCCACTGGAATTTTCACTGACAAATATATAAATGCTTTTAAAAGTGAACTCCATGAGAATTCTGATTTTCCCACTTTATTTCTAGCCTTGTATCAAGTGCAAAGCCCTTCTCATTAAAATCCCTTTCGTGATTCACCACTCCATCTCTTCTATGTCCCAGGTACCACATTTAGCAAAAGGAATTTAGCACTAAGACATATAGTTTTAAGAGCAGTCTAACCAAAGCAAAGTATAATTCTCTTATCTATCCTCAACCAACAAAGAAAAAGGACTGCTTGCCAATTGTCACTTTTCAAAATCCAAATTCCTATCTTGTTCTAATGGGGGATGAAAATGGGGAGTAACATAGGAGAGAAACACTATTAGGAGAGAAAAAAAAAGAAATTCCATTATAGCTAGCTTTCTCATGCTCTAGTTTAGGATGTGAGTAATCATGAAAACTGTAATATCAGCTTTTTTTGTTTTTCCTTAGACTTGGTTCTTCCTCTATTTCCTTTCAAAGAAGGTCAATTTTTTTTTTTTTTAATTCATAAAAGCTGCTTTGTGATTGCTGAAGGACTAGCTTCTCCCAGTAACAGCTTTGCTTCTACTGATAGTCGCTGTTTTAAATTATTTGATGAAAAAACAAGGCCTTTCTCTCAGCAGCTGCCCTGACTGAACTCCAAGCCCCTTCCCCAACTAGTCTTCTGTTCCACTGGAAACCTATCAAATCAGCAGGAGAAAAACTTTCAAATGATGTGAAGGGGCTGGCGGAGAGCCATCAAATGGAGAGTTTTAAGACTTAAATGCTGCTCCAGAGCCACCTTGCTCCTACTAAAACCATGAAAATACCCCCTGACCACTCCATGTGCCCCATGTTTATGAGACCTTCAATACGTGGTCTGCAAAACAGCCAATTAGCCCAGGCATCTTGAACTGACATCCGAAGTGTTTGCAGGTCTCAAGCAAGCCTTTCACATCCCCATCATCTGAATGCAATTTCTGTGGCTATACTCCCTCTCCCCACCCCAAACTCACCCCCCTTCATGACGGCAAGGGAAAGAAAGAAAATAAATGTGGGTTGTTAACATGTTGTGTGGTCCATATCCCCTTTGGACTTGATACATCAATGGACTTTTTTTTTTTTTTAACAAGTAGCCAAGTTGTGTGTTAAACTGGAAATATGCAGAGAATTCATTTCAATAATAAGATACCATATGCAGTAGGAAGTCACCCAGTTTTAGAGATTTTTTTTTTAAAGATTTTTCCTTTCAATCTCCATGATAGTTCATAGTATCCTTATTTGAGAAGGTAATATCCCAGAGTCTATGAAAAGGAATCTTAACCTATGGTCTATGAGATTTTTCTTTTTTTATTATTTTTACAAGTATAATTGATTTTCTTTATAAATTTATATATTTTTATTTTATGCATTTAAGAAATATTATTCTGAGAAAGGAGCCAATGGCTTACCAGGATGCCAAGGATGAATCTGTGACAAAATAATAATAATAATAATAATAATAATAATAATAATAATACTTTGACCCATAATCTATCAGAATTCAAGAACCTTGCATAACAGAATAAATTCTGTGGAATATGGATCCTTCTGGTTCATCAACAAGTAGGAAGAAGCAAGAAAATTATTGTCCCTGCACAGGAGTTGCTATTTTAAGTTAGATACCTTTGACATTGCAATTTTATGCAAAGATGGAATGCTGAAATCTGCTTCCAAGTACTAGAAAGCAATTTCTAAGAAAAAAAAAAGGAAAAAAGTAATCTATAACTACTCCCCTCCCCCATCTTTGTGACTTAAAATAGAGAAACAAACAAAAAATGAATATGTTCCCAGAGTAAGTAAGGCTATGTCAAGTTTCATCCCCTAATGAATTCTGCAGCTGAATCAAAAACATCTGAAAAGAGGAATTTATAATGGAAATGCTGACAGACCAATAACTATGACGGCATTAGTGAGCACTCCTATAATGGAGCTTTAAGAAAAATATTTGTTAAAACATTCCCATGTTGTACAATGTATGATTTTTTTTGGTTCACTGTCAAATTAAAAAGGGCATCCTTTTTTATTTTTCATAGCTTGTAATAGCTTATTCATCTTTTTCTGTTTTTGTCACTGATATTTCATGTCCGCCTTGATCTTTTTTTAAAATCTAATTTACATACATACAAGCACCAAAAGACAATCATGGTAATAATAATACACAGTGTAGTATGGCTAAAATGTGACTTGAAACTTCAAGACTGCAGCTGTAATTGATGCTCTGTCTTTCCTTGCTGTGTTTTGTCATAACGAACTGAAGTAAAATACTCTGATGAAGACGCATTTTCAGAAAATGTCACAGATATACAAGTGGAGGGGAAATACTAATAGACCTAGGCAAATGCAGCCAGGGTGGCATTTTAGGCTTCCATGAAAGCTGCCAAGGGAGCTGGGTATCTTGTGACCACGAGGTGCCACCTACTATATTGTCGAATCTGCCTGGTCAACTTCTGACACGCTATTGATTTTAATAGAACATCCATTTTCTATCTCTTCACCAGAAGATGCTACCATGAAACTGAAGTGTCAAGGGATGGGGACGTCTGTTTCTAGGGGCAGCTTTGCCATGAGGTCTCGTTATCCGGGACTCCACAGCTAAGAAGAGACCTAAGATGTTCTGGCCAGGCTGGACTGGGGATAAAGAAAAGGCAAAATCTAGCCCCAGTAATTAGCCAGGTTTTTCCTCCTCGTTTTCCTCACTCTTTAGTAACTCAGGATGCAAAAGAGTGTTTCCATTCACAAGAATGTGCCGAAGCACTGATGCAATTAAAAAAAATTATCTTCATATGATAAGAACCTCTGTCATATTCTAAACCATAGTCCAGACCTGGGTGACTAGTTCTCATCTCTGCCATTGTCAAGGACAGTATGTGATACGTGTTTCCTGACAATATAATCATTATAAACTTTATTATTACATCTGGAATTTCATGATAGGTCTGGTAATTGATTACAGAGATAGAGACCAGAATACTGCTCCCACACGCTCCATCACAATTTGCTGAATTCCAGTAAGCTAACTGCTTAATACTCCTGGAATGTATAAACATTTTTAACTGCTAAATTCCCCGTACGGACATCTCAGAAGGAGCTAGTCAGTAAGTTGGTTTCTGAGAGTCAAGGGAGGGTTTGATTTATGGAATAAAATACTGTCACGGAGAGTGAATGGAGAGCACATTTTTGGAATGATGATGACATTATCCATAATCAGATGTAATCTGGGGCTAAAACATTAAAGACAGCCGGTATTGGGGGAATGGGATCGATAGTCAAGTTTGCCTAATGCCATCACCTATCGATACATAGTGGTGATTGTGTTAATGCCTCCTGTTTAGAGAAGGAATATGATTAGCAGGATTATTAAAAACCTCCTCAGCTCAGTATTACTAATTTCATTGACAATGTTCTGCAAATGAAAATCCTAAAGCTGATAGAATGCCAGATTGAGGGTGGGTTAGATTCTGATTGGCCGATTAGAGCCTTGATCTAATAGGAGAAAGGGCCATTAATGTAAACTAGAGTGAAGGAACACATCTGATCCTCCTCAAGCCTCTTCCGGAGAGCTGAAGGGCAATAATTAGGCAGCGTAGCAGAACGGATGGAGTGCTGGACCTGCAGTCCACAAGTCCTGGATACTAGTCACACCTTAGACAGTCACAAACATGTGGCCAAAGGCAAAAGTCATCTCATCTTTTATCATACCACTTCCCTAATTCCAGATAATGTTTCACTCGAATGAGAATGTACACTTTGAAGTGATCCTTCTATACAAACACAGAAAGGATAGATAGACAGGCAGACAGATTTAAGTTTATTGGGATTTGTGGGGTTTGGGGTTAAGACTTTTCATTTTATCCTGTATGGAATGAAGGCATTTCCTCTATCAACACAGATCAAACACTATTCTACAATTACAGGTTTAGAAACTTGTCTGGAACACTGAGAGGTTATGTGGATTTGTTCTAGTCACACAGCCAGAGTATGTCAGAAATCTTATTATACAGGCAATGATAGAAATTACACACACACACACACACACACACACACACACATACACACACACTAGTTGTATGTGTGTAAGAGACAGACAGACAGACAGACAGACAGAGAGAGGACAGAGAGAGACAGAGACACAGAAAGAGACAGAGAGACAGAGACAGAGAGAGAGACAGAGAGACAGAGAGACAAAGAGATAGACAGAGAGAGAGAGAGAGAGAGAGAGAGAGAGAGAGAGAGAGAGAGAGAGATATCTGTAAACTTATTCCCAGCGAGGGCCAAAGTATCCATAGTTTCTTATCTCTTCTCTTTATTTCTTTCTTTTCTCTCCTTCCTCTCCCCTCCTCTCTTTCTTTCTTTTCTCTCCTTCCTCTCCCCTCCTCTCTTTCTTTCTTTCTCTCTCTCTCTCTCTTTCTCTGACTCTCTGATTCTCTCTCTCTCTGTCTCTCTCTCTTTCTTTGTCTCTATCTGTCTCTCACACACACCCTTCTTTTCCTTTCTTTCTTTCTTTTTTTTTAGCATTTGACTATTGGAAACATATAGGAAATGGGAAGGTGTGGGGAACACATAGAATAAAGAGGAATAGAGCGAAGACTGGATTACCCCTTCCATAAAAATATAACCAAAAAAACACCACAACCTAAGAATCTGATAATTACTTTTCTTTCAAAACAAGTTAATCATAAAAAAAATTCTTCCGTATCACAGTTTAATTTTCTTTTTTGACCAGCTTGCCCTCTTCCTTGATCATTTGCCAAATCTTAGAATTAACTTAGATGACATTAACTATTATGATTGCTCGACACATAATACATGATTTTTTAAAAACCAAAATGAGGCCCATATGTAACAAAGCTAAATGTACAGCACTTAGACAGAAACTCTTTAAGACCCCCAAGATCCTGGCAGAAGACGGCTCTGTTTTTTCAGGAAAAAAAACAAAAACAAAACAAAACAACCACTTTAATCTATCAAATGTCCCATAGGGAATGTGCCTGTGGGTCCCTACAGCTAAATAATAAAGCCATTGGCTGATATCCTTATAGTTTCAACACACAAACTCTGCCGAAGGTTTTAAAGAGGGAGATAAGTGTGCGTCTTTTTGAGAGAGTAAACCACCAACCTCTGTTCATTATTACGGCCTCAGTTCACCCTTTTGTCTTCGTTTTCCATCCTGACAGACACCATATCACTATGGTGGTTCCCTTTACCAATGGTCATCAAGCTCAGGTTAAAAATGTCTTTATCATCTTCAAATAGTGGATAGTTATGCTAATTTTTTATGGAACTGAAAAAAAGCCATGATCATGAAACATATCAAGTAATGAAGGATGTTTTCCTAAGAGACTTTTTTAATGTTTAGCTTTTCTGATGAGGAATGAGCACACGAGGTTCAAAATAAGACTTTTCTCATCATTCCCCACCCTGATTCCCCTTAATCATTAAGTCCCCCTCATAAGGTCCCAGTTTGGATGAGTTCAAGTTGTATGTTTCTAAGACCAATAACATACTGTTATTTTATTCATTTTCTTTCACCAGCCTCTCTCATGTCTGTCCTATTACTTACTCACCCAACCATTTTAGCATTACATGGCAACCAAGCTGTCTTAGTATTTCATAATGCAAAGTAGTTTCATATACTACTTGATGATATTCACTAATATATATGTACATATACATATTGTACACATAGTCTATGTTCATACATATAGACATGTATGTAGACATAGCTACAGCTCTCTCTCAAAATATGGATAACTAGACATAGCTAATTTATAGGTACATATATGTACATATATACATAATAGACTTATCTATTTAAATCTCTATATACAAAATACAGATTTAAATAGATAAAGAGAGATTCTAGAGAGAGATAGAGATAGAGATGATGAGGCAGAAAAATACACACGTAAACTGTAACAAAGACAGAAATTGTATGGTGAAGGAATGAAACATTTCTCCATTCAAATCTAAGTTCCTTTCTGCTCTTTTAAAAAACTCTACTCCTTTTTAAAACACTTCCCTAAAACAAAGAATGGCTCTAATAGTAATAATAATTATACCTAATATTTGTATGAAACTTGCAAATTTTTCAAATTGCTTTCATTTGCATAGGATAGGGCTTAGCCGAGTCATATTTTCTTTAGAATTATAGCAAAGACTCGAAGTATAGTCAACCAGCTGAATGTGTAATCTCCATCTAAAGCTCATAGTTTTAGAAGATTCCTTTAAGTCATGTAGTCCAACGCCCCTCATCTCCCAGATAAGGAGCCTGGGGCCCTAAAACCCAGTGACAGATTATAAAATACAGAACCTGAACCCAGGTCCAGCATTCTTTTCACGGCCGTCTCATGTGGTATCAATTCCAAGTGTTTTAATTATGCCGTAGATTAATGTAAATTCCAAAGGTGTGGATTCAAATTCTGGCCTAACTCTTACTACCGGTATGACTTTGAAAAAATTACTTAACTCTGGATCATTTGTAAAATAAAAATATTGAACAAGATGGCCTTTAAAGTACTCTGTAGCTAAAATAACCATGCGTTATAGTAAGTGGAGAGGTCAAAAGGACTGGTTTCCATTCTTGCTCCTGATACTAACTAACTGTATGGCTTTGGGTAAGTCACACTCTCCCAAAAAGCTCAGTTTTTTTCAATCTGTAAAATGAGAGTGTGGGACGAGATGATCTCCAAAGCCCTTTCTCGTTCTAGATCTTTGATCCTGTATTCCAATGGAAATTTCAAATATCCTCTAGTTAACCTGTCTCACTGTTCCCATGTAAAGCAATCATACCGCTTAAATAAACCTGACTAAACAGCAAACGTATCTCTATATCCCTGACACTTTACTAACTCAATACTACCAGTCCCTGTCTTATAGAAGACACTTAATGAATACTCAAAGTGACCCTACCCAACCTCTCCTTATGAGTCACAAGGAAACAACCATTTCTCTTTTATAAAGAAAAATTTACCATGTACAGAGATGCTAACATCCTTCCCAGACACACAGGTCATCAGAAACATAAGGAGTGACTCCTGAAGGTATCTCCTCTGAAGTCCGGAGCATAGTTTTATTCAACAAATCATTAAGAAGGCTATCAGGACTGAGAGGAAAGAAATGAGACATTAAACACTAACTATGAGAAGAACTTGACTTCTTCCTCACTGTCCCAGGAAAATTTACCCATCTTAAACTTTTCTAACCTTGGTTACTTGAAAAATTATTTTGCTACCAGAGTGGGGAATGAGGGTGGAAAAATGGAAATCTGTGTATAATTCCTCACCACATCTATTCTGTACTAGGATTGCTCAAATGCTACATTCAATTTAACTGTCAACTAACTCTTGCCAGATTGCAGTAAGCAACAGGAGGATGGAGTACATGCTTTTTTCATTTTTGAATCCTCTAAAGTGACTTAACACGGGGTCTTATAAAGAAAGTGGGTATCCTTGGAACATTTCTTGATTTTAAAAAAATAACTGACTTTTTAAAAAGTTTTCAATCTAATCTTACCACCATGATAGCATTTTACTAAAAATCAATATATTTCATATAAATACTAAATAAAGAGATGGTTATCTTCTTTTGGACCAACCTGCCTTCTTTCTTGATTAACTGCCAAATTTTGGAACTGGTTTCAATGACATTAGTCAATAAACTTCCTCAGCAACTATTTGGGAAAGGAGCTGAACAAAATGGGCAGGAGAGCCTGAGAAAAACGCTTTAAGAGAGAGAAAAATCATTCTTTCTCTGAATAGAAATACCAAGACTCAAACTTTTGGTTTCTTCTTCCTACCTCCTTCATGCTGACTGCTCCTAAAGAAAAAAGACTCTCACAACTGAATCTGCCTGAAGCTTCTGGATTTCCAGGCCTTATCAGCACCTTCCCAGAAAGACAAGAGAAGCAATGGACTCAGAGGGGACAGATTCAGCTCCAACATGGATGGAGCCACTGTAATTTTAGTGGTTACATATTGAGCAATCTACCACTAGGGAACATTTAAGGAAGTCATTTGCAAATCAAACTCACCACAGCAGGGCAACAAATTTCATTACAGTTTGAGACTTTTTGGAGAATATTTTCCAGGATCACGCAGTTAAAAAGTGACTGAAGTCACCTGTTTCTCGGGTTCACACAGGTATTCTCATCAACCTCAAATGACTATCCTGCTTATATTCAGGCCCACTGTAAGAGGGAAGGATATTAGGGCTGAGAGGGGACCCCGTTTATGCTTTTGAAGCTCATCTCTTTTACCAAAAGGTCAACACTGTCAGCCCCACCAAGCTGGGAAGGAGAAATGAGTGAATACTATCTTCCCTCCATGTAGCTATAGGCAGAGAGCTTCAATCATACTTGTCTCTCGGCACTACCAGGACTAAATTTACCTAAGGAGTGTCTTAGTTCTTCTGGGAAGAGGGGACTGAGTTTATCACTCTCAAATCAGATATACCCTGGAGAGTTCCCCCAACTAAAGAGATGGTGCTCCCCCCTCCCTTATCCATTATCCTAAGCCTCTAGGTTTTTCCTAATTTTAGAAGTTCTGTTGTTCTGTGGGAAGAGAACAATGTGAAAACTGAGCATAGGATAAAAGAAAAGAAAAAGAGAGAGAGAGAGAAAGAACGGTTGTTTCAATTCTCACAGCACGTTCAATCAAAGGGCAAAACCATTGGTATGGCTTAATAGTTAGTTATTAATGCATGGGAAGGAGGGAGGATACAAGTCAGAGTGACCTGGGTTTGAATCTCATCTACCATATCCCACCTGGATGATCTTAGTCAAGTCACTTCCCATCTCAAGGTCTCAGTTCCTTCATCTATAAAGAGAGTTAGATAATTACTAAGACCCTATGAATACATAAGCAGCCATAGAAACACATTTTTTTAAAACTTGAAATTTTTTTAGACATTAAAACATATAACAATTCCAGTATTATTTCTAGAAAGGAGATCATTAAGAGAAGCACTGGAGTTTCAGAATGAGGTGTTATGTCAGGCAAATTTTGTGGTAATTGTTCCAATACTTCAAAAAACAGATTTTCTTGGTATATTCCAGAAATGCATTTTGATGGGACTTTTCCTATCGCTACCTGGGGGTACACATTACTCATTTCAAGTCCACGGAAGACAAAGCCTAATGATTTTATAACTTAAAGACCCTTCAAAGTTGAATTCCATTACATCATCCCTACTTCCTTGCCATCTGAGCAATAACTGGGTCCAGCCTGGCCTAGAATGGAATCCATAATGACCACTCCAACACTGTGACTCAATGTCTGGGGTTCTGTGCAAGACTCCTCTGGTTCCATCATGACCAATCAGAGCTGTTGGGTGGGAGAATACAGAGCACAAAGCACTCGTCGGATGAAAAGGAGGCAACGAATGTCTCCAGACCCCAACCTGGACCGCCTCACTGTACTGTACGCTCCTTCTTTCCAGTCACTGCCAGGGGAGATAGTAGTACTGAAAGCAGCTTAGTGCAAGCAAGCAAGAGATTTGTGACAGAAAGTTAGAACTCTATGTCAAGCCTTTCATGCAAACAATAAATATTACTTCTGCTCATAATCAGACTTTTCTCCAGCATCGTCTTTGAATGTTGAACCTTTTTCAATTAATTAAAAACTATGCACTGCAGAGTGCATATTTTATCAGCCCTCAGCTGCTTAAGTGTCTAGAAAAGACCAGGCAGTTTTTCTTTCCTTTTTTTTTTTCCAGGCAACCCAGAGCAAGTACTTGCAAGGGTCATATCTTTTTAATTATCTTTTCTCTCTTTGATTAATTATTCCGTCTGACAATAGCGTGTTTCTAATGCTATTCACCTGCCTTTGATGATTGACAACTTTTCTGTCTGATTCAAAGCAAACAGCTGCTGCCATGATTGCCTAGCAACCAGGATGTGATGGATGAGTCCCAAAGATGGATGGCTGCAATAAATCATGTCTCCGGCTATAAAACTGAAAAAAGGGGATAAGAATAAAAGCGAACAAAAAACAAAACAAGGTTTCTTCCCATGAGTGCACTCAGCTCCTTACCAATTACACCTGAAATGGACTTTGTGCCTATTAATAGCAAAGTTTTCTAATCAGTAAGAATGTGAGGATGCCATTTGTATCAAGGTGTGTTTACAATTGTTCCTGCAAATTGGCACTTGTACTCCAATTACCTCCATGTTGCACAAGTGCAGGGCGAGGAGATCAAAGTTTTGCCTTCCTCTATGGAAGACTCTACAGGAAACAATATTATCTTTTTATAGTCTCTACTGTGAAACCAGGTTTTAATGGTAACGAAGGGTATAAATCTGACGCTACTTGATTTGGGGCAGCTGTATGGAAACCCCAAAAGCAAACTAGAAGTCATTTGTGGATAGAATGAGAAATGTCAGGTTACTAATAGTTATTTCAAAACATACACACACAAACACAAACACATACATATATACACACATTACATACACACAGCTCTACAGCTGGTAAATGAGGAAGACGGAAAAAGAAGCCATCTATAGTTTGTTTCAATTCCTTCCCTGCATATCTAGATGCTAAGCTCCTTACAATGAAGGGAAAAGTTCATCTGACAAGCAACAGGGCCATGATATTCAAGGTTTCCACAAATCCTTGATTCTCATTTCTTTAAATGAAAAACTATCCCAGTCCAACTCTCCCTCCCATCATTTTTTAAAATTAATGTCTATACAATAAGTCATACAAGAAGCATTAAATTTAATTAACAAAGCCAAATAAAGTCTCATATTTAATAGAATCCTTGACAATTAAATTTGAACTATTGGGGCCCTCCAAGGAGGAGAGATGGGAACAGGCACGCCAGGCCAGGCCATTTTCTCCCAGAGGGAACTGAAGGCCTCAGAGGATGGAAGACACATTCTGGAGAGTTGGAAGAGAGGATTCCACACAAACCAAACCTCATCAGTCAGCCAGCCTGCTTCCCTGAATGCTTCCAGTAGGTGGGGGTATCCTGGTATGACAGCAGAAGGACTTAAGAAAACAGAAGGGATTAACCTGGCAAAAAAACTAGGAGAAACTACCCTCAAAAGCCCTAATAATAAACCTGGGCCATACAGCACAATTGTACAAACAGGAAAGCAAAGAAAGAGAACATTACCGACAAAAGACTTTTTTAAAAAGGGAAGCATTCCTTAAATGTGGGAGTCTGCATTTCTCCATCCTCATGCTATAAACTGAGCCAGGTAGTTTAAAAAAAAAAAATACATCACATTAAGCATTTCAAATACAGAATTCCTTCTTTTTAAGCATGTAAAAGAGTTTTGAAAATCAAACATTTTTATTTTGGCAGCTACAGCTCTGTTTATATTTTAATGTTTTGTATGTGACTGCCTCTGAAAAAGAAAAACAAGTTGTTTGTATTCTTTAGTCTAAGCTATAGGGACTTCCTGCACCCTCTCTCCCTGCCCCATCATATTCTTTGCTTTCATTAAAAATTGCCCTTTCTTTAAACACTTCTTTAAAGAGAGAAAAAAAAAAATGAGGACAGCACTCCTATAATGACTGGCTGGTATCTGGTAACAAACAATGGGGTGGGGAAGCAAAGCCAATCCATCATAGTGCACACATCCAGGGGCCCTATTCTGTCCCCGCTCGTCCAACTCTCAAGTTACAGCTTTACACGGCAAGTCTAAATAATATTCAAAATGATAAATGGCACCATAAGCCTGATATCCATCATCAATCTTTTTTTAAAGAACATCCATCTTCAATAATGCACGTTTGAATCATGTGAAGCCGAGAGCTCTCAGATTCATTTACACAACCCCTCACCAGCCGGTGCGGTTTGAATGATACCTGTCAACCAGTTTTCCCCTGGACTACCAAAACTGAAGCGGGGGAGGGTGTTCCAGAAGGTAAAAGGAGGGAGGGGAGAGATTCGGATAAGAAAGGATTCAAAGGGTTGAACAACGTGGTTTAGCAGATAATATGAAAGAACATAACCTCTTCAGTCAGTCTGCCAATCTCTCTCCGCCCCATGACACCCACAGAGACACATACACACAAGCTCTGTCTCCTCTCTCTCCTGTCTCTGCTCTTCAGTTTCCTCCCTCCTCTCCTCTTCCCTTTCTTCTCCTCTTCTCCCTCTGCCTCCCTGCTGTCTTTCCTCTGTCCTCTCCCCATTTCCTTCCCCTTCCCTCTCTCCCTTTGCTCCCTCCCCCATCAGCAATGTGGTGCTCACTGGAAGAGAGAAGACAGCATCACAAGAAACTGCTTTCCCTTCCCTGTTGTCTGGCCGGGGCCCATTTGATAAATGACATATGTCATTCTGTCAGGAGGGAAGGGTGGGTCAGTGATGTATGACTCTGCTGAAAAGGAAATCGACGGTTTGGCGTGGTGCAGCTCTTCTCCAGCAGGATTTAGTTTCAGAACTCGAAAATGAATTCTGCGACGTTTCAAGTGCACACTTAGGGCAGGCTGACGTTCGGCCTGGAGAGAGATCAAGCTTCATCCTCTCTCTGCCCTTCGGATTTCAAAAAACTGTTCCATCAACTGGAAAACTGCAAAGGGACATGCATCTATCAAAGTCCTCAACAATCATGATTCATGGATTTTAAAAATATATTTATATACAAATCTATATGTATTCATATATAAAAATAAACTAGGTTAAAGCTGGTATTTTTATTTATTTATTTTTTAATGGCAGAGGCCTGACACAAAAGCAAGATAAAAATTAGCATGTTTGAAGTAATCGTCCCACAGCTTGACATCTGCATAGTAAATTTTAAAGGAAAAAAAATGTGTCAGACAGCCATGAGTCGCTCTCTCCCTCCCCCCCCCCCCTTTCATTAGCTCACTGGCAGGGTGGCACTTCTGAACCTCATTACTGCAAGAGGATTTATGAAGCTGAACCCAATGGCAAAGAAAAGGCATCTGTCAATAATTGTAGGGAGCTGCACTCGCAGCTTTGAAATCTCATTAAGTATGCAGTTATCAGACATAAAGATCAAAAACATTACTCAACTACGACAGAATCTTATGGAGGAACATTAATTAGCAACAGGCCTACAGTACAAAAAAAAAAAAAAAAAAACAGACTTCCTCTCACACCTGCCCAACCCACAAACCAAAAGCAACACTCCCCCTCCCTTCAGAAAAAAATAATTCCCAGCATCTGAGACTGATCAAGTACATGAAACGAGAGAGAGAGAGAGAGAGAGAGAGAGAGAGAGAGAGAGAGAGAGAGAGAGAGAGAGAGAGAATGAAGAAGAAGAAGAAGAAGAAAAAGAAGAAGAGAAGGAGGAGGAGAGGAAAAGACAAGAAGAGAGGGAAGAAGGGGAGTAAAAGAAAAGGGGGGAGGGAGGGGAAATTCAGTAGAGACAGTCTTGGCGGTGAAGAGAGAAAAGGAAGAAGCTGTCAAAAGTTGAGAAGGATGTCAGTACTGGCCCTGATTACAAGGGCCTATAGAGTTCCCAGACCTTTTATCATCCCTGCCATCAAAAACAGACTGTGTGTCACAGAGAGATGACTGATGGCTGCCAGTCTCCCAGAACCCTGCCAAAACCTCAGGAGGCCCCTGCTTTTCTGCCCCCCTCCCACCCCAAGATTCCTAGCCCTCCAGCAACAAGCTTGACCTAGCAGGAAAAGAACTTTAGGCACAGAGCCCAGGCCTTGAGAGAGATACTCCAAACAGCGCCCTGCTCTTCCCACAGAACAATTCAGTGAGAAGGTGGTTTGGGATTTGTTTTTTCAGCTTACTGAGTTAGCTACAATACCTCCTCTGCCCTATACACTAAAGGTCTACAAGGATTTGGAAATAACCCTGAGAAATCACTACTGTAAACATCTTCCTCTTTTACAAATACATCTCAGCGTCCACTTCTTTCATTCTTTGAACACAACTTTCACACATAATCTATTACAAAATGCAGGGTAATGACATATAAATTTGCAGAGGAAACATACTGACTCCTGAATTGAGGTTGGATCATAAAATCAAATGACCTTCACAGCATTAAGTAAGTTTTGCAAGTATCTGAAAGCTAAGGCCATATCAGTATTTTAGTTTCAGAACCCATGACATATCTAGTACACAATATCAAATTGCAATATCAAATTTCTACCATGCTACTTCACTCTCTTCACCTATATGATCAAAAGCTCTATTTATAAATATGATACATACAGAATAACTTTATTCCATTTACAACCTTCCAACAGGAATTATACTTACTATATATCAGGTACCTCTAGAATTCAGTGTTAAGAGGACCCTAAAGTTGGGATGAGGGCTCTGCCCTAAACAGTAAAGTGATTTCTTTGTAGGACTCAGCATGATCCCATTATTGGACCCCTGGGAGTCACTGAAACACCGCAATAAACCAATAGGTAGAATAACTAGCACCTTTAATGAATGTTAAATAATAATAATTAACCAATCTCTTTCTACGTTGCACTTCCTATAGGCCCTTTTATGGAAGACCATTCTTCTACAATTACCTACAGGCCTTCTTACATCTATTTCCCACAATCCTGTGCTATCCAGGAGATACAAAGAAAACCTAAAAAACAAAAAGGTCGCCATAATCCCATCACTGGCTTCCTTAGTGAAACCTGCTCAGTGAAAAGGATAGAAAAAGGTAAAAAGAGTTTGGGAGGCTCCTTATTCAGTGAACTCCCTCACTGAGGCCAAAACTATCACTTCTAAAAACCAGAATAATTTACTTTTTAACAAGACATATCTTTTAATAAGGAGAAGTTCAAGACTCCCAAGCAGCCAGCTTAGGGAGACTTTCCCCTTCCAAAAATGTACTCTCCTTTAGAATATCCACTAACATGGCTTTAGATAAATCATCACCTGTGACAAAAGGAAATGAAAGCAAGGCTGCAAATCAGATTTTGTTGAAAAGAATTCTAGCTCAAGTGTTACAATAAGGTGTTTATATTTCTTCATATGCTTACCATATTACCTTTATTATGTGTAACATCAAAGTGATTATCGCAATTACATCTAACAGAATTAATTATATAACTTCCCATCACTCCTGGATACATAATGCATTAGAGGTAAGCCCAAGAAAGAAAACATCTTGATTGTGGAAACTATTGTTGGTGCCTGTTTTCTTCTGCAGCTGTACCAAACTGAAGACAAATTTTAGAAATGGTAGGGCAAAAGCAGTTGAACCAGGTAAAGGGCAGTGAGTATGTGCATGGTGAAATAGATATATTTTTTTAGTTGAAGAAATGGTCTGCTTTCGTATTGTTTTGGCACAAATGGCCAGGTAAAATCATTTTAAAAAATTATTTTCATTTTTTTAAAGGAACTGGTTAATCTACCTAACAAATCCATTACTACATAAAGAAAGGAATGCATGGGTGAAAGGCTTACAAGCCTTTACGTATGCAAAATAAATTCACTCAAAGCTTCATTAATATTAATTTAAATTCAAAACCCATTTACATTAAATTGTTCATTAAAAACTGCCTATTTTATGCAACATGCATTCCTCAAAGAACGCAGAGGAAACTGAAACACATAGGGCTGGATTTAATGATGGGGATGAAATATCAAAAGTAAATGAATTTGAGTCATTTCACGCATATTATAAAGCCAGCCCTTTCCTCTCCACCAGCACTAAGCTGAAGTTGGGTGGGCCCTCAGTCATCCATAGTACCCAGCATTAAGTCATTCAAGATTTGTATATGGAATCTTCTGACTTTTCAAATAATGGACACAAGAAAAAAGGAATAATTCATGGTAAAGAGTGAATAAATATACCCAGTTCAAAATACTGGACAAGTAAGAACATGCAAAACTACTTCTAGAATCTCAAATAGACTCTAAATTAATGATAAGTTTGCCTCAATTGTTAAAAAATGCACATGAGTTCATGTATGTCAGTATAAATGTGCATATGCTAGGTCTAAAATTAACATCATTTCTTTCTTCTTTTTCTCTCACCTCTGCCCCTAACTCCCTCCCCCCACAGAATTTTACAGCTTCTGAAAGCCTGAGGAATAAGAGGGTTATGGGAAGAGCTTGGGAGGTTCCTCATTCAGTGAACTCCCATACCGAGGCCACTTACTAACTTACCCTGTTTCCCAAACAGCTGTTCTGGATGGAAGAAACAGAGTCATAATTAATAACATGTGTCCTGACAGTATGAATTAATAATTTATCATTAAGCACAAACACCAAGTTAAAATATTCTTCAAAAGTCACACCTTTGCACATCTGAGAAAACAGGATAAGGGAAGGTTTCAGGTAACATGGCCTTTTAAGGAATAATTTTTACAATTCTTGTCCTGGATCATTTCTTAACACACACACACACACACACACACACACAAATCTAGAGTCAAAATTAATTAAACTTATGTATCAAAGTACTACTCAAACTTGTATCTGTACTCAATTTCATTTTTAGAAAAAATTTAGAGATGCTTTAAAATCTTTTCAAATTCTGTTAAAGGATTTTAAAATATGATTTAAAAAACTCCCTAGATCCATAGTTTTGCACATAGTAGTTATAAATAATTCCATAATGTTCTATTCTACATTACTTCAGCTCAGAAATTATGGAGCAAAATTTTCTTCACAATGACCTAAATTACTGAAACCTACAACTAATACAAATTGTTAAAACTCAAAAGAAAGCTAACAAAACCTATATCTCCATTCCTGTGCTTTTGGTAATAATACTAAAAAGAAGGTGGATGGGTGGACATGAAAGAGAGAGAAAAAAAAAAAGGAGAGAGAGAGAGAGAGAGAGAGAGAGAGAGAGAGAGAGAGAGAGAGAGAGAGAGAGAGAGAGAGAGAGAGAAACAGAAACACTTAACCACACTCATTGTTTAGTGGGATTTTTAAAATTAATTTAATGACTAACTGCAAATACTGGAAACTAGAATTAATCTGTCTGGATAAAAAAAGGCTTACAGACATTTAAATGCATGTATCGGGACACTTTATCAACCTAACATAAAATTGTCATCTTATCTTATTATATGACTATTTTATGCATGTGTCAAAGAATTTAAAAATGACTGCCTGTCTATTCAGTCTAATTACAACTGCATATTATCTGTCTGCATGTACCAGTCCATATCATTGTTACTAAATACACTATATTGTATTCACCTTACATTGTTAACTTCAGACAGATAAACCACAATTTGGGAGTGACTAAATTTTAAAATTCTTAAGTCTTAAACACCTGAGCAAGAATGTTTGGTGACATTAGATTGTGTCTATGATTTTTTTCCTCACGTATCAATGGGTAATATTCTAATACAGAAAGTGTTAGCATTGAATATTTTTGCATACACATTACATATATGTATGCATGTATGAGCTATATACATGTATGTCCATTCAGACATACGTGTGTACATGTATATAATATAAAGACTGGTTTGACTAACATAACCAAATATACCATAATGCTGTGCACATCCTCATAAAACTCATTCCCATCTATACATACAAAGACACACCTCCTTGGTACTCACAGGACTTAGTGTATTTTATAGTTGGTCTCCTGTATCGATGTGAAAGGAGTGGAGTGAAAGCGATGCACACTGCATTTGAAATAACTGAAACACTCCTATCATTGGATTAAAATGCTACTGCTTCTCCATCGAGGCGGAGAAGTTCCAAGACCACTCTTCTGATTTCAGTTTTGATTTCCTCCATGGCCTTCCCCATCACCCAGGTGAGCAAGACTTTGTACCTTAAAATTGACCGTTCAGTGTAATTCCCACCGAAGTGATCTTTTCTATGTTCCGGCTGATACTTATTCTGGAAAACATCACTGGGGGAAAGAAGTTGGGGAAGTGATGGTGAACTACTCTAATCTTGCAAACTCACCCTAGCTTCACAGCATCCCCCATAACCCTGCAGCAGTCACAATTCATTCTAATCACTTTACAACACCATCTTTAGTAAAAAGAGAAAGAATGCAGACTTGTGAGCCAATTTAAGGAATAACTGCTGATACATCAGTTATTGATGATTTCCCTACTGCTTATGAGTATGCTCAAGGCAAAACTGCAAGGAAGATGACAACATCAACCATTCGCAATAAACTGTGGCCCTGGAGAGCACTGAAGTCCTAACTGACAGTTGTCAAGATAATAAGAGCAGTGGCGGCTGATTCTGGAAGATTCTATTCTCCAGTTGAATGTTTACCAGAAATGGCCATCCTTCCTTGCCTTTATGCCCCTTTCTTTTCTTTTCTTTTTTCTTTTTCTTTTTTTTTTTGCATTGTTCCTCATACTTTGCAGGGAAAAGGGGGGAAAGGAAAAGCAGAGGGACAGCCATAACTAATCATGTTGTCAGCTTGCTGCTGGGAGGAATCTCTGTCGAACAGAGAAATATGTGGCAAGTTTGGAGGCAAATAGGATCTATCAGGGGCTATACCCCTGAGTACCTACAGAGAGGTACTCTGACTCCACAGCTCTGTTTACTTTGGTTGGAGAGTAGACTCCAGAGCAGCCGATATGTTGCAAGGCAGAGTCTAATCTTCCAAAAATATATCATATACTCTGGTAGGTTATAGCAGTTAAGCATAACCTGACACATTCTAACTAGAACTCTGAAAGGTATTTTAATATTTTCTTGGGTATTTGTGTAGTTATTAGTCTAAGTAGCCCTCTTCAGAGACAACTTAAGGCATTGGTGTTAGCAAACTGAATTGAAATCATGGTGTTTAAGAAGAATGCTAAAAAATTCAAGATCTTTATGAGTTTAATCTATTACAGCTAAGTTCCAAAGGAGGATAATTTTTTCCCAAAGAATGAAACTTAAAGGTAGCAGGGGGTAAGAACTAGTTGGTGATAAAAAGAGAAAAAGAAAGAATTGGGTTTCTATTATTCTGAGTTACATATGTTCCTCTTAAGAAATAAACTTATATGAATAAAAGGTCTGTCACTAGTTATTAAGAATATTAAGAATAACTATAACCATGATTTCTTGATCTTTTAAGAGGACACTTATTATTGTTTCTGTCTGATTTTTTAATTGCTAAGAAAAAGCTGTCATTTTTAGGAAGGTATAATTATAACTTTTCTAGAATTAGACTGGTCTCCATTAACACTCCTGAGTCCTAGCAAATATCATCTATTTGTCATAAAAGTGAGCTATCTTAAGTGACAGATTCTTGAGAACTAAAACTATTATTCCTTTAAACAGGTGAAAAAATCTCTCTGTCTGACCTTCTCCCACATTAGTTGAGGAGAGCAGGGGAAGGAAGAAGAAAGTCACCAGATCCCGAGTTATTACCCTCCTTTACAATCCCAAAATAAGAAATGATTGCTTTTCAGAAATTCTTGAAGACAGCTTTAGTCTTCCACAGTGTGGTGTTAACACTTGGGCTAGACATAAAGAATTTGTGCACCTGTCTGTTATGTCTGCAAGCTCTGTACAGCTGAGAGTTCTTTGTTGTTGTTATTCTACTCCAGACCATTAAAAGGGCCCTAATTCCTATGACATGATTATCCAGGTACCAAAGCCCATTTGTCACCTGCAGCAGAAAATTGAGTTAATGCACAACTAAAGGCAACCAGGACTGTGTAATATCAACTTGATTACATCAAACTAGCTGCAAACCTAATTCTACTGGATGACACTGCGTCGAGCTTGTCATCTCCAATCATTAAAGCTGTCAGGAATCCATCAGGTTTACAGCTAATTAGGTGAACACTAATGAAGCTGGCAAAACAACTTTTCTTTTTTTATGGCTGAGCGGACCTTTCAGTTTGGAGGGGGAAAAAATTCTCCAGTATTCTCTAGGTTGCTGGGAACTGGATTTTCATAGTTACCAATCAGCAGACATCTTTCTTTTTTTTTTTTTTTTTTAACCCCCTCTATCAGTACAAAGCAATCAATTTGTCATCACTCTCAGTATGCCACAAAAGCAGTCATGAACCTTATAACTTGCAGCTGTGAGGACCCAAAAGGAGGAGGGGTGGGGGGAATGGGAAGTTTCTTGTCCATCTAGACAAAAACCTCACACAGCTCACTTATTGGTCTTTACATACTTATCACCAGCATAAATGTGGAGGGTATTTTTTTTCACTCTTCTTAAATAAGTGGCCCTTCAGTCATTCTCCACCCCCTCCTCTTCATGTCCATTAGGCAGAGGCATTTTGATAAAGTAAAGCCAAAGCCAGTGTATGGGGGAAGAATGAAAGCACTCACTCTGCCAACTTCTGATTGACCATTAAGCTATTGATGAATGTGCCTGTCAGGAGAGAGACAATTAAATCAAATATGAAACAAAGTCGTTTTGACGGGTCATTTTGATAGAGCAAAACCATTCTTCCATCTCCTATTAGTCCTGCAGTCAAGTTTTTATAATGAATATTTCTTAACTAACCTGCTAAATCTTGGTTGTTTTACAAAAGGTATAAAAAAATTCCTGCAGCGCAGGCTGCTCTTGAAAGGGAAAAAAAAAAGTCTGCTTCTAGTTTCTTTAGTATTCTAGCACATCAGGTAAGAGGATCAGATTTAGTGAGTGACACTGAAAAGCTGAAGTGCAAAAAGATAACCAGACGAAATTTGAAGATGTTAAAATGAATCCTATGTAAATTACAAGACACACAGACACCTTTTGCATGCCCAAAAGAAAAAGAAAAGTCTGTAACCCAGAATGAAGCCCTGATAATTAATTAGTATATACCTAAAAGAGGCAACTTTTTTTTTTTTTTTTTAAAGAAAGCATTGTTAAACTAAGCTTGGGAGAAGAGTGGGGGTCATTGATGCAATTAATATCCTCACCTAATTTATTTAACTTAATTTATTTAAGTTAAAAATTGATCTGGTTAAAAAACTGAGAGGCTTCAGTTGTTGAACACCCCGTGCATAACTATAACACTTTGAAAACTTTCTAAACTTGGGTCAACCTGGAAATAAGAAGAAAAATATCCTCCCCAGAAAGTCCATCTCTTTCCATGGTTTTCTAAAGATATTGACATAAGAGCATATGCCTGGCGGGAGAAATAACTATGCACAGCTCCAGTTATCTATCTTGTGGAAAGGATTGGAAGAGAGTTCATTCTATTTGGGCTCCAATTGTGAGATCCTGGGTAGTTTCCTTTTTTTCTCTATAGCAAACTAAAACTGCCAATTTCCTGTACTTATTAATGAGTATTATTCAAGAACAACTGGGATAACAGAACTTACCACCACCACTACTATTACTATTACTACTACTACACTACTACTACTACTACCACCACCACCACCACCACTACCACCATCACTACTGCTACTATTACTGTAAAATATACTTAGGGGGGAAGTACTACGTTCCGATATACTGAACACATAATTTCCAGCCAAGAAAAGCTCAGAATATACTTGGCCAACAATCTTTCCCCCTTCTCTCTCAGTTCCCTCTGCCACCTCTTAAACACTTAATCTTCTCGTTTGTGCAACATCATCTGTACCTCTCCACCTATGAGTGTTACTCGTATCAAAATACATTTTGTCCATATGTGGTCCTCTCAAACAACCCTCCAGAAATCCCTGATCTACTGACAGAGCTGGCCTGACGTCACAGAGCCTGGCGTTACTGGAGCAAGTGATTTATTGATGTTTATTGGGAATGAATAGATCAAAGGCAGCAGGATGACAGGCGATCAATCAGTCATCAAATCAAGGATGGCAAGAGGCCAGAAATCCTTCTAGCGGTCCACATGCCCCCAACTGACGATTATTGCAAAATAATGTTTGTGTGTGTGTTGTCTTTGGTTCATGGGTTGGTTTGCCAGGAAAAAAAAATAATTAATTAAAAATCTGCTCAGCCTTAACAGGACTTGACAGTCCTGGCCCAAAAGAAAGAAAAGAAAAAGACAACTATTCAGATGTAGCCCAGAAAGTATTAGGAAGAGAAGAAAAGGAGAGTAGTAAGGGGGGGGAAAGGCGGAGAAGGGATTTAAAGCCAGCATCAAAAATATTCTTGACAGTCATCTGACAATACACAGACTCTTCTCAGCTTCGGCCTCCTCTGCGGCTTCTCAGCTTGGGCCCAATAAATGAAAAATCAATAGGATTAGCCAGGAGGTTGCCAAAGGGACTATGGGCTCCTTAGAGGAACTGGAGATGTCCCCAGCTCAGCCCCGCAGGAGGGAAGGCAGCTTCAGGCCAAGTTTAAGGAGGTGGGGGTGGGGGAGGCGGGGAAGAGGTCTCTCCAGTATCTCTTTTAAGAAGCCAAATGACCCTCTAGGACTCGGATTCGGACTCGGACTCGGACATACACTCTCTCTCTTTCTTCTCTCTCTCTCTCTCTCTCTCTCTCTCTCTCTCTCTCTCTCTCTCTCTCTCTCTCTCTCTCTCTCTCTCTCTCTCTCTCTCTCACACACACACACACACACACACACACACACACACACTTCCCCTCTCAACTCATCTTTTCAAGGGAAAAAGAAATAGAGTGAGACACGGCAAAAAGGCAGTGTTTGCTTCTTTTCCGAAGTGAGGCTCCAGAAGTCCGGAGGAAAGAGGGTGGCAGGGGAAGAGAACTAGGTGTCCAGGGGGGCTGGATGCCCCAAATCCGACAACCTCACACATTGGCACATTGCAAAGCCCTCACTTACTCTGAAAATAGTGAGGGCAGATGGAGTAGAGTGAAATGCTGGAAGATGAAAACAAATCGGACCCGGAGAGGGGAGAGAGGAAGCGGTAGGGACGGGAAATTGGTTGGGGAGAGATGGAAGAAGGAAGAGGAGGAGGAGTATTAGAGAGAAGACGGTTCGTACCTGCTGCGCGCCGGGGCGCTTGCTGCTTTCTCCTCGGCATCCTGCTCTCCAGCGACTGCTGCTGCTGCTGCCGCCGCCGCCGCCGCCGCCGCCGCCGCTGCTGCTGCTTGCCAGGGGTAGGGGGGCGGCGAGCGGGGAGGGGTAGGAGGAGAGGGGAGGGGAGTGGGTGGCGCTGGGGTGGGAGCTCTGGGGGGGGAGGTTGGCAGAGTTATCTCAGCCTCCCCCCCGGAGATCTCCTGTGTGATCCTGCTTCCTCCAGTCTCTCAGCTTTTTCCCCCTTCTCGCTCATACACGATCCCACAAACGTGAGGGAGGAGGAGAGGGGAAGGGGGAGGAGGGAGCAGGAGGGAGAGGGAGGAGGAGGAAGAGGAGAAAGGAGGAGGGAGGGAAGGTGGTAGGAGGACGGAGCTGCCGGCAGAATGGGAAGTTTGACAAATCGCCCCGGAGGCAGGAGGAGGAGGGGGAGGCGCAGCCCGGCCTCCCCCTCCCCGGCCCCAGATGAGGTGCGCCTGGTTGGGGGGATGGGGGGGCAGAGAATTGGAGGTGGAGGGGGAGAAGGAAATCCGAGGATGGAGAAGAGGAGAGGAGGGGGCAGAGGGGAGCCCTCGCTCCTCTTCCAGTACGGGCCCCGGCCCTCCCCGGGGGGAGGGGGCTCACGGCATCCAGCGGGGAGGCGCGTACAGGCTGGCCGGCCCCGGCGGCCGCAGCAGCAGTCGCTGCAGGATCAGCGGTCCTCAGAGCCGGCGGCGGGGCTGGAGCCGCGGCGGCCGCAACAGGCAAGCTTAAAGGAAAACGAGATGATCGTATCACTCAACTCGGCTGGGGGGGCGGCAGCACCGAGCTCCCCCCCCCCCTCCAGCGGTCCTCGGGACATTCGCTCCTTAGCTGCTCCACAGGGGGGAGGGGTCTGAGCTTCTTCCCGACCCCCTCCCAGCCCCTCCCCTCTACTCTTCGCCCCCCCACCGGGTGCAAGCTCCGTCTCCCCTTCCCGCCCCTATCCCAGGATTGCATGCACCCCCCCCCCCCCTCCTCCCCGCAGCCGCGACCGCGGCGGCCGCCGCCGCTGCCGCCTTCCGCGCCCGCCCTGCCCCGGCCCCTCTGCCCCAGCTGCTAGCCCCGCTCACCCCTCCCGGGAGACGGCGGCTCTTCACTTTACTGCCCCTACCACCGAGTCCCTCGGTCAGGCCTGGCCCGGGCCCACGCACCCCCCTTCTTCTCCTATCTTACCCCCCCTCCCCTCCTTCGCCGGGCACTCTTCTTCGCCCGCTTTTGTCTAAAGGCCTGAAATCTGTCACGGCAAGTCCGATCGCCCCACAAGATGACAGTCAAACATTCATGAAAAGCAGTTTCCGTGAGAGACTGAGAGAGGGAGGGTAGGAGGGCGCAGGCAGAGCCTAGGGAGAGGGAGAGGGGGAAGCCCACGGCCGCGGCTCCTGCCCCCTCTTACCCCCTCCTCCCACCCCGGCTCCTCCTCCAAGCCGCCCCCCCCTCCCCGACCAGCCCGAAATGGAGACTTTCCCCAATTTCTTTTCCCGGCAAACTTTCCTCCCACATAGGGGTTCAGGGGGTTGAGATGGGGCGACTCGTAAGTTTCCTCGTAAGACTTTTACAAAAAATGTCCCACCCTGATACCCCCACTTAAACCGGCGCTCCCCTTCCCACGCCTTGACTTTCAGACAGGATCCCCCCCCTTAGAATGTTACAGCCCGCACCCCCACCCATTCCCTGGAGCGACTGATAAAGAGGGAGCTAGAAACCATCCAATGGCCTCACCCGCCCCCGGGACTCTACATCCCAACCTTGTCCCTTCCTCGGGGCTCTCAGGAGAGGGGGAGGGGGGTCTCCTACCGATGTCCCCTCCCTGTTTTCTGCACATCTTCTACCTCCCCAGCCTCACCGCCCTACTCCACTGCCCTTTCCTTCCCTCATCATCAGCCGGGGGTGGGGCAGGGATTGGGTTAGAGGAATGCGATCGATTATTGATTGGAAGATTGGGGATCAATCAGGGGCCCAAGTGACTGCCCCCTCCCCCGGCCTGTCCGCCAGGGACAGACAGCCACACCAACTCTGGGAGACGCAGGAGGTGGAGGAGGAGGGCGAGTAGCTGGGGGAGGAGGTGGAGGAGGAGGAAGAGGAGGAGGAAGAGGAGGAGGAGGCTCACTTACAGGCGGCGGGTGCGTGCGTCTGTCCGAGTTCATTTGTGCAATCCCGGGGCCCGGAGAGCGGAGCGCTGGCGGCGGCGCATCGATGCGCTGTGGGTTTGATTGCGTCTCCCTGGGTTTGCAATAATGCGCAGCCCGAAGGAGGGGACTGATTTCTGTTTCCAGTGCTTTGCGAACATGGACCGGTAGCTATGGCCAAGCACCTTCCCGGCCTTGCCGCCAAGTGCACTTTTTCCTGGGCCCCCGCCCCCGCCCACCCCCCTGCGGCTTGCCTGTCTCTGCTTCAGCTTCTGCCTTTCTTCCCTTCTCTTCTTCCGCTTTTCCCGTGTGGGCTGGGGGAGCCACTTAATGACAGTCCTAGCAAAGCCGAGGCGTTTCTACCTCTTCCCGGGGCCGCCACCTCCTCTGGGCTTCAGGCTCCGGACTCCCGATCCCAGCCCCAGTAGCACAGCAAGGTCTGGTTGGGTGGATGGTTGGCTTGCTTTTTCCCCCCTCTCCTGAGTCCTTTTTTCCCCCTCTTTTCTTTTTCTTTTCTCTCTTTTTTTTGTGGTTTTTTTTTTTTTTAAGTTCACAAGGATGATTTTTTTTTTTTTTTAAGTCAGGGAGTCAGTGATCTCACTTGGATGGAAAAATCAAAGCAAAACTACCCATTGAGTCCCTGTATTCAAGAGCAGGATCAAGATCTGGGCTCAATCCACATAGCTTACTAGGTGCAGATGTGACCACGTCCTCGCGTCCTCTAAAGCCGACTAGACGCTCTTTCTCTCGCGCGCTCGAGTGTTCTTTCCAAGTTGCAAGGGATGGATTCGGGAGCTCTACTAGCAGGGCTAAGGGTTCTGGGGTATTTCTCGATCTGTGCTTGGGGTTTGGGAGCTGAGGGGACAGACGGTTGGTTGTTCCTGGTGGGGGAATGGAAGAGGAAGGATATTTTGGATTGTCTCGTTGTTTGTTGTTTTGAAAGCGGACCTTTAGGAAGAAAAAAGTATAATCTTAACCGCCCTGTCCCGGGGGAAAAACCTACAGTTGGGAGAAATGAAACATTTCTTGCAAACGAGAAAATGGTGAGTTGTCAGATGCTGTCTTGGCTGCCAAATTCTCTCAGCTCCGGTCTCTTTGTGACTTGCTGGTTTCTTCACAGTCAGTTACTGGAGTCGGTCATCAGAGTAGCGATCTATGCCGTCTTGAGAGGTTTAAGTTAAGACATTGTCTCCAAAATCCAGTCTGTTTATCTGGCTGCGTTGTTTGTACAGGGAATACTCGACTTTTAACTGAATTGACTTTTTTTTTTTTTTTTTAAGCTCAGTCGCTCTCGAACGCTTTTCTCTTCTCTTCCCTTCTCATCTTTCTCTTCTCTTCTCTCTCTCTCTCTCTCTCTCTCTCTCTCTCTCTCTTCTCTCTCTCTCTCTCTCTCTCTCTCTCTCTCTCTCTCTCTCTCTCTTTCTGTCTCTCTGTCTCTCTCCTCCCCTATTTCTTCGTTCTCCTCTCCCCAATCTTTCCCCCCCTCCCGGCTCTGCCCCCCCCCCTTCTTTCTCTGTCTCTATCTCACTCTTTCTCTAGGACTCCCTCCTTAGCTCCCTCACTCTCTCTGATTCTCTCTATGCTCTGGCTCCGCATGCCGTTAGATCCGCCCTAACATCTGTCCGTCTCACCATTAGCACATCCATCAGTGTCGCGCTGGCTGCACATCGCAGCGACAACACACCAGACACAACATGGACTATGATTCAATACAAATAACTAGCACACCGAGCCACTTCTACCAGGAAGAAGCAAGGACTGCAATCCCAGTATTTACAAATGTTAACCACCTTCAGAAAAGCATCCAGTCCTTGCTTTTGACACAGAACTGAACCTTGCCTCTTTTTACTTCCCCTCCCCCGTTAAATTGAACCCGAATACTTTTCTCGTGAGACTAACAGCAGAGATGGAAGGAGAAATGAGTGCTCAACTGCAGCGAGATGGATGAGCACTCAGTCTTCCTTCTGTCTCTATTTCTATGGATAGGGTGTGTGCTTATTGGTAATGGTGGTAGTGCCTGGGTCGGATGGAGACAGCACCTAAATCTGCATCACCTAAAATGCAGACAAGATTTGCAGTAGTTTATAGCCTGCAGTTTTGATGCATTTAAGCCAAGATGGAAAAGTCCTGTGTGGTGAACTATTGGCAAAATTATTCTGGAAATCTGAAGCTAAAACTTTCAAAGGTTTTCCTGCTTCTGCAAGGTCAATTAAAAAGGGAAAGGGGAAATTGACTTAAAATAAAAAGACCTTGGGCTCCTTCTTTAACTCTCCACAGAAATTCTGCCTAGGTTTACTTACAGTAGAAACTGTGTACTCTGTATACTCTGTTACTCTAATGTAAGAATGCTAGAAGTAAGAAAGTGTGTAGACTAATGTTGACAATTAACAATCTTTTGAGAAGGAGGAAGGGCAGATCCTTATCGACAAGAAGCCAGAAAATATGGTGAGTTTTCTATTAACATCTAGCAGAAAGTGGAAGAGCTAGCGGCAAGTGTTAGGCTAAGTGAGAGAATCACATTGTGAGAGTTTCCTCTCTACTTTCCTTCCATCCTTCATTCTTTGCTTCTTTCTTTTCCTCTTTCTTTTTTCTTCCTTCTTTCTCTGCCTTTGCCTTCCTTTTCTCATCATTTTTCTTTCAATTATTTTTCTTCTTCATTGGCGGTACATCTGTTACTGATCACTGAGTAAAATGTAATCGGGTTCGTTGCAGGAGCACTAGCCTCTTTTTTTGCTTAGATAGGTGGTCCAAAAGATTGGGAATCCACTGCAGGAAGGTCAGGGCAAATCCCCGGCTTGTTACCAAATGAAAGGACACCAAATGCCACAACTTTTCGATTTTAGAACAGCTACGTTTATCTTACTTTCTCCCAACTGTAAATGTCTGTCCGAGTGGCTATATGCATATTTCCTGCCAGAGTGGACCACAAATGCAAGCTATATCTTTGCAGTGATTAGTTTAAAGATATACATTTAACCAGAAAACCAGAGCAGCTTTCAATCATCCTAAAATGCATACAAGAGCTTAAAAGGAAGATGCCAGAAGATTGCATTAGGACCTCAAGCTTATGTTTCTGAGAAACGTGTGAGAAAATACTAAGTTATAGTGGGGATTTTAAAAATCAGGTGTAACAGCCGAGTGTCTTAAGATCAGGGAAGTGAGCCAGCTACTACAGACCGGATGTATCGTAGAATCGCGCTGATGCGCTGCTTTGCAATCCTGTTACTCCATTACAAAAAGTTTCAACTTTCTGAAAAATGCAACAATGGGCTTTCTCCCTTCCTGGTTTTTAGTAACAATTAAGTGTACTAGCTTTGCGGATTTTCTTTTAAGATCCAGTTCAAAGAAAAGCCAGGTACTTCACTGTTTCGTGAGGACAGGCTGGCAGGCAACATATGTAAAGTCCAATGTAGTGTGTTGGTGACGGTAACAAACAGTGCGCTGCAAAGCTGCGGAGCGGGGAGCCAGTCTGTACTTCTAGTCAGTGCAGCATTTACAAGCACAGTATATAAAATCGATGGCTACATAAGTAGCCACCGCCAGTCCTCAGAACTGTTAAAAAAAAAAAAAAAAAAAAAAAAAGTCCTGCGCTCACTCTCTCTTTGCACCTCTTTGAATAATTATTTGCAAGAGAACTTCTATAATTAGGAAGTCTCCCTTCCCAAAGTCGACAGTCACCCCCTGGACTTTCTTATTCTTGTGGAACCTCGGAGCCCTTAGTTTCCAAAGCTGTCATAACACTGTCTTTTAAGCTCTTCAGGAAATATTTGTCCTTGTCACTAGTCATTTTCACCCAAACTAATTTCACTGTGGAAGTTTACAAAGGAAATTGGGGAGTTTGGGTGAAGGTTTTTAATTAAGTCAACAACTTCCCTTTGAATGATGGGGAGACCTAACTTTGACCAAAATAGAATGTCTATGGTAAACTGTTCTCATTCACTCCTACCAAGTAACACATTCTAAATACTACTATTTCCTAAAGACTGGTTTAAAGGCAGTGCTGCAGCAAGATTCTCTTTTGAGCAGGATCTGGGGTGCTCAGGTTTTAGTGACATCTGGGTGGGCAGAACCTGTATTTCTTTCGCATTGCTGTCATTAGTGCTTTGCCTAAGCGACTCGAGATCTTATGTGAGGCCAACAGGGTTGAGTTTTGAAGCCTAGGGCCCAGGAGTAGGACTGCAGGTACCAGAACTCACCCCTGAAAAAGCCAGCCGGTTTTCTGACACCTTTAGCTGGGTCATCGAGGGCCTTCTATACTCCAAAAAGTCTGACATAATCTGACCTTCCCTACATGCTGCTACCTCGGAGACTACTAGTATCATTCTCGGGAATCACTGCCCCTAGTCCTGGGAAAGGGCAGGTGGACGGAACAAAGGAGACACTGCTTCCCTCTGCCCACCCCGGGATTCTTAAGGGAAATGTTGAGGGGAGAGAACCCACGAACAGTCGTGATTTCCTGTTCAAAGATTAGATTCCTAATCTTTGGCATGCAAGGTTTATGGGGAAAGGGCAGAAGCCTCACCGGGCTTCCAACTAAGGGCAATGCTTCGGCTCTTTATTCCGAGGTTTAGTTGCCTGAATGAAAGGCGGGCCGGCCCGGGAGCATCTTCCCCTTGGAGGCCAGGCACTCTAGGCGTGGCTAGAAACAATACTTGGAAACCTGGAAAAGTCTTTGCTTTCCTTTTCCTACTCCTACCAACCTTATTCGGGGCCCAGCTCCCCAGCCCCTCGGCCTTTGCCCCGCCCCGCCTCGTCTTTTCCGAGCTCACTACTATGCTGCCAAGGACAGGCTGTGGGGACCTGGATTTGCTAGGTCCAGGCCACCTCCACTTTCCAAACTTTGGGAGTCCAGGAACAGAAGCAAAAGAGTGGGACTGGCGGGGTCGAGATGCGAAAGCTGCCTAAGCAGAAGGTTGAGGAGAAGGGACTAGCATCCGCGATGAATTTCTCAAAGGACAGGTCAGCCCAGCCAGAGTAAAAAAGTAAGTCATGCCCAAGGAAGCTGGGCCTCCGGAAGCAAGGGCTCCTTCCTCCCGGGCCCAAGGGGCTAGTCGCGCAAAGAGAAGCGCGGAGAACTGTTCGGGCGCTGCTTCCCCTGGGGAAGTGTTGGGAGGTGGGTAGTGAGGAAGCATCTACTATCCAAGCTGCGCCACTCACTGTGGGGTTATCCGATTCTTGCTGTCCCGGCTCCCAAGCCTCAGCCATTCCAAATTCAGAAGATAGTTATTTTTTAAAGAAAGACGAAAAGTTTCCCCCCCTTTAGGTTCAGATCTTGCCCAAAAGTAAATTGTTTGGGTAAGCGCATTTACACAGCAGCGGAGTTTGTTTTTCTTATTCCAGTAGCTTTGTTTTAACGAACCAGATGTTTTGTCTGTAAATTCTCCAAAGGACTTTTACAGTTTTGACGTGAAATAAACCTTAGAAATCCAGAGTCGTATGTTAACGCCACTTCTGCAGAACCTTCGGGATCCTCGGAAGACCGGTTCGAGTATCTGTGTTTGGAGAGGGAGGGAGAAAAGGGAAGGGTATCCGGGAGGCCAACCACCCCCACTCCCCGCTTTCTGGCAGGCCTCCTTCCTTCCAAAACTCAGTGTTGTGTGTAGGGTGGGGTTTGGGGAAGAAGGGATAGAGCTCTACTGACAAGTCTGCCTTTTCACCGACTATCGGGTGTATTCCAGTGTAGGAGTGATTGTGTGTGTGTATTTATATTGTAATTTTAAAAAAAAAAAAAAAAAAAGGTTTTGCCGCGTAGTAGCCGTGTGACCTTGGACAAGTCATTTCCCCTCCTATGAAGCTCAATTTACTCTCCTGCCAAATAAGGGAATAGGGCTGAATGATTTCCAAAGTCTCCCTGCCCTGTCAATTTATGCCATTGTGAAGCCAAGAAAGGGAAAAAAAATCACGCGCACGACCGCATGTGAGCGAAAACAACTTTTCTTTAGCCCATCAGCCTTCCCACCCTCGGTGTTGGATAATGCTCCGATGGAGAAATACTCCTTTTCCGAATCTGTGCAGATCCCTAGAATACCCCATACCCAGAAAGGACCAGTGCTTTCCCCGTGGACTGGAGCCTCCGAAGGATGAAACTCAAGTCCACGAAGCAGAAACTAGCTCTCTATCCTTGTGCTGCTGTCCCAGGCACAGCGCCTTGAGCCAAGGTTCTCTGCAGTGCGGACTCAAGGAAAGGAAGCGAGGGAGCGCGGAAAAGCGTTCAGAACCCCAGAGATTTTCCTTACTCCTGCACCACCCCACCTACAGCAAGCACGGAAGAATAACTGTAGGTTCCATATTTCCCCGCGGTCCTCCATTTCTGTTCTCTGATCCAAAGGATTTCATTTGTATTTTGATGGAAGGGAGAGCAAAATCTAAAGTCAAAAGACCTGGATCTGGGTCTGACTGCTAATGCCCTCGTGAAAAGGTTTCCTTCTCTATGGGTCTCAGTTTCCCTTTTTGTAAACACGGGGCTCCACTAATTGATACAGCCCTTAGGCACTGGGATTCTGTGACTCCCAGATAGATTTGATTATTTCCCAAATCCAGGAGGGTTTAAGCAAAAAAATAACAAAAACTTTTTTTTGATCCCTTTCTCAAATTTTAGGGTTTTTTGTTTCCTTCCTGGAACTGATTCTCAACATTAGGCCCGCATAAGCGTAGCTCACCTACATTGTTCCCTTTCTAAGTCCTTTCCTTTATTTTTTTTTTAACTGGAAAAAAAAGTTTATGGGACGATTTTATATTATATGTGTACATATATACACATAATACATTATATAGATGCATTATTTATCTCCACACTGCTGCCTTCGTGGAGCAGAGATGCAGTAAGCTTAGACTGAACATTGGCACAATTATCCACACGTGCAAACATACATACATATATAATTCCAGCATCTGATTCAATCATCTAAGGAATTGCTTTAATTACCCACTAAAGTATTTGAGGATTCAGGAAACTACTGTGCTCTGTGTCCTTTCTCACCTCAGGACGTAAATTTTCTAAAGAAACAATTGGTCTGAGCCCTAAGGCAAAGCTATTGCATTGGAACCTGAAGCAACAGCGACCTCAGACCCGGTAATGTGGGGGAGGGGAGGGGAGAGGCTTGGACTAGCTGATTCTACACTCACTCTCACTCCCGGAATTCGAGGTCTGGTTCATCGCCTTGACTCTTAACAGCCCCTTCTCCCCTGAGCCTTGAGATAAGGTCGGCTGTGGTCTGGAGTCTTCTTGTCAGCTGTTGTGTCGGGTTTGATAGACTCTGTAGCACCCGCTTTAGGAAGTCCAAGGGCTTGCCTTTGCACCACTCAGGTTTTCCCAGAATTCCCAAAGAAATGAAGTCAAGTTTAGGATTTAAGTAACCCCTCGATTTGCTGTGCAGACATGAACTAACTCATTCTCCTCTTTATATTTATTTCCTTCTATTTTTTTTTAATCTCTTCATTCCTCTTTTAATCTCTTCTGTTTTGTTCTTTCCTCCCCTCGCCTCTATCTCCGATTTCTTACTACTTTTGTTTCATGCCTTCTTTTTTTACTTCTGCTTTTTCTTTACTTCTTTCACTCTCTTCCATGTTCTTCCTCCCCTTACTTTTTTTTTTCTCTTACTCCTGTTCTTCTCCTAGCTTATTTCTTTATGTTTAATTAAAGTTCACCTCTAAGACGTCAGAGCCGGGTGCATAGCTCAGGGACCCCACCTGGGCTAAGGAAGGGAATCAGATGGGACTATGCTGAGTAAGATAAAAGGGAATGAACTAGGTAGGAAGATGGGAGAGTAAGGAGGAAGAACAAAGAAGTCGCCACTTGGCTCAAAATAAAATAAAAATTTAAGAAAATTCAAAGCTGCCAATAAAATCCTCTAAGTAGCTAGTGACTCAGTGCTGGGAGTTTAGGTGATGGCATTGGTAAATGGCTTCGTTGCCCAAAGAAAATATTACAAATGCTGCTGTCTTTACCACCAATCAGGCCCAGCTTCGCAAAGCTAGATGAGCCCCCTTCTCCTGTGCAGAGGGCACGGTTATTTGCATGATAAATGGATCGCTGTGGAGGTAGCCAATGAAATATTCAAATGAGGCCAAGGAGATAGGGTGGAGAGAAAGGTCCCCAATGTCCTCCCCTACTCCTGCCAAAAAAGGGGGGGTGAGGGGGAAGAAGCACACAGCTCTAGGCTGCTCCTTCCAAAGCTAAAGTGACCGTCCATCAGTTAACCTGGGATTTTCACCTTGTTACTACTAGGGTTGAATTTTTTTTTCAATTGTTATTATTTTAAACTATATCTAACTTTAATTCTTTTCTGGGATTTTAATGCTTTCCCCTAACACTGCATCACTTTCTTTTCCTGTACTAACTAAAAAACTGCAGGTTTTGGCTTTGTAACTGCACCTGGGATGTACTTTGGTCTAGGTGGTAGGGACCTACATAGTTGTATTTGCCTGAGCCTAAGGGAATTTCTTTGTGAAAGGCAGTAGGACTTTAGACTATGGGCTACCAGTTTATCCATCTTGGTTCTAGGGATTTTACCTAACACACCTTGGATCTCTGAATTAAAGTACTGTAATCTCAATTATGAAGTGGAATGTTAGGGAGGGAACGTGAGGGAGACATTCAATTTTTTAGTATAGTCAATCGAGCCAGAGTAATATCCAGAAGTCTCTAGGTAGCATCCACAGAATAAGGAATTTATTTGACCCAGCCAGAAGAAGGTGAATGGAGAAAGCTTGTGTTCAGAAGCACAACCCCCTCTCAGTATGTGCCCAGATGAGCATCCTCGTGGGTACCTCGATCATGCCATCCAGACACATGTGCATTAATGGTTAAGGGGAGGGAACACATTTCCAAAAGTACCCTCACTATATCTGAATGGCAAAGGGTTCTAGGGTTAGTACAGAACATAGCTTTTTTTGAAATAGTAGACCACTACCCCTATTATTGAGGTAAAAGGATAGAGGAATTTAAATTTCTAAATAGGATTTGGTTTCTGATGTATATTTGTGGATTTTTTTTCCCCTCAAGGCCCAGATTGTGTAGTGGAAAGGTTGATGACTGGAAAGAGAGGTAGGGAGTGGAAGACAAAGAAGAACAACAGGAGTTAGGGCTAAGACTATCTCCATTTCCTGCCTAATACAGCTGTATCTATATAATTAAGAAATGGAAAGGAACTGGGATAACTGGAAACAGTTCTGACCACTCCACTATCCTACTGGAAATGCTTTATTGTTTCTTCCTTGCTTGTAGGACGAAGTACAATCTCCAGGGTCCAGTATTTAAAACTTTTGTTTATGAACTTCACATTCCAAACAATACAGATTATTAGTTGTTTCCAGCACTGCAGATCCTATCTCTCATTTTGTACATTGCCACAAGCTAGGTCCCATTTCTGGAACCCAGTGTCCCTTGAACTTTCTCTCTGAATCTTGGTTCAGGTTAAATGCCATCTATTACTCAGAGTTTTCTCTGACCTTTCCTCCTAAATTGTTAATATTTTTTCATATTATCTTGTTTATGAATTATGTGTGCAAGGCACTTCAATAGAGTTTAAGCTCCATTAATATTATTTATCTTAAACTTTGAAAGAACTTAAAAAATGTTTAGTTGAATAAAATTGTGATCCAAAGGGGAGAGTGACATTGTCATCCTCATTAATACTAAGTGATATTTTTATATAGGATGTTAGAGTTTTCAAAAAGTTTTACATCTATTATCTCATTTGATCTTCACAGTGATCTTGTGAAATATGTACTGTTATTATTCCTCTTCTACAGATTGGGAAATTGAAACTTTGAATGACTTGCCACAATCACACAGGTACTTGGGGTAGACATTGAAAATTAGGACCTCTGACTCCAAGACCCCACTTTACAAAGCTAAATTTTTCTCAAGTTCTCCCAATCCAACCAGGTTTCCCTGGGACATAATTCTTTTCTGTCAGGTCTCAGATCACGGACTAGAGAGAGACCAAAGCCGGTTTAGGATCAAATCCAAAAAAGATGAATTAGGCTACCAAGAAGATTCCCATGCTTTGCCCTGTAGTTAGCTAATTTTTTTTTTTTTTTTAGTCAGCATGCAGTTTTAAAATTTTTCTATTAGAGTTTTTTATTTTCAAAAGATATGCATAAATAAGTTTCAGCATTCACCTTTGCAAAACCTTGTGTACCAAATTTTTTCCTTTCTTTTTCCCCACTCCCTCCTCTAGAGAGCAAATAACCCAATATATGTTAAACATGTGCAATTCTTCTATACATATTTTCACAATTATCAGTACATAGCTATTTTTAAAGCAAAATATATTCAATGGGTTAACTTTCCTTCTCTTCGATAATTAAATCCTTAAGAAGGCCTGAGATATATATATGTGTATATACATACATATCCATATTCTATTCTCTATTTTTCCTAGAAAACATTGTGAGCAATGATGAGAGCTGCCTCTGGACAATGACTAGAAATTGAATTTATCATTATGGAAGGTAAGAAATCAGAAGGTCCTAGGTGTTCTCTTATTCCAGAGAGGGGAATCCAAAACTGTGCATTCATTGAAGAAAAGTGGACATTTTGCAGATCTTGCATTCCTGACTCCATATTTCTGAAGATTTTCTCCAGATTTTCTCCCTTCCCAGAAGTAGAAGGAGTCTTAGAACTTCAAATCTCTTAATTTGTAATGAAGAGAGAAGTTACTTGCCCAAAAACACACTTGTAAATAAATAACAGATTAGGAATTCTAATTCAGATTTTTTTTTTTTTTTAAGATTCCAAATTTAGTTCTTCCTCCCCCTTGGTCCTTGTAGTAACAGCTACATCTTCTAGTGTTACTGCCTGACTACTTTACATCCCTAAGTCTTCTCTTCTCATACAGACCAGGAACTCTTTCACGGAAGAGCATTGTGCTTCTCATCTCCTTTACAACACCTGGCACATGACTAGACACATAATGTAGCTGGCCAGTAATGATATGGCAGTTCATTAATTAATTGAGAAGCTTCATTGTCAATTAGCTTCCTAGCATACAGAGAAGTCTGTGTGTAGGCATCAAGAAGCAGTGACCAAAAGAGAAATTATAATCTCTTAGAATATAGAAGAATTTGATTTTGACAGTGATTTTTTTTCAATATTTAGGTTTGTTTCAATGAAGTAAGAGAATATTTTCTTAGTGAATGCACGAGGACTAGACAGAGACTCAGGCAAGTTCTGGAGTTCACTGGACAAAAGATGGTAATGGCAACAGAACAAGACTCTGGCTCAAATGTAACTCCTTCCTTAACAATAGGAGCATTGACCCTTAAGTAGTCACAGTTTCTGGGAATAGATTTAGCCCTGTAATTATATTAAACATAAACACAGATCACTCTCCAACCATGGTCATGATTGTGGTTTGTGTGGGTTATGGCCCTGGTAGTTAAAAGTGGAAGCAAAGGTATTCAAAGAAGAAGGGTTAGATCTGGTGATTACAAAGGGATTCGGTGTGGATTTAACCCACAATTCTTTCTTCATTTTATTTGCCTCCTCTCACTCAAAGCCCATGTTCACCTAAAGTCCTGACTGTTCAGCTAGGAGAAGAGATGAACCAATAAGCCTTTAGCTTTGCAGGGACTCCCAGTAAGGATTCTTTCATGATACCATCTTGTCAAGTAGCCTGCCCAACAATTGTCTTTTTCAAGATTACCCCTAACTTTCCAACCCAATGAAAGAAAATAAAAGAATTTTTTTTTTTTAAAGAAAAGGAAACCAAACCATTCTTCTGTCCTTCCCCAATTCCTCTCTCCCAGGATAGTGATAAACAGATAGATAATAGATAATGGGTTCATAAAGAAAATAGATGGCTAGATAATAGATGAATAGATGGATGACTAGCAGATAGATAGACAGCTAGATAGATAAAGTCAGAGGAATCTTGCTCTAACCATGAAATGCAATTTAAGTTTATGCCTGTGTTTAGTAAGGAGGCCCCATACTGGGTTAATATACTACAAGCTTCTGGAAAGTGCTGTTTGCACATTATTCAGTTTATGGGGGTGTGTATATAGGTATGCATGTTATGTGCATATATACTTTCAGGTCTTTCAAGAAAAAGCTCGGCAACATTAGCTCCACCCGAGCACAAAGATCGGTGCCAGTGGTTAATATGGAAATAAGCATCTTCAAGATTCAAAAGGCAAAAAATACCCCTTATGTCAGCAGGGGGAGATGAGAAGGTTGGTTGGCGGTGAGTTTTGAGTGTAGGCAATGAAGTGGTTTGGTCCCTGAACTTTCCTCTATAGGTTGAACCTTTGCAGACCTTTGAAGACTAGTTTTAGGGAGTGTTTCCCCAGGGTTCATTAAGGAAAGATAGTTGTCTTAAAGAGAGGTTGACGATTCTGTTTTCTCTAATAGTAGTGACTATAGTTTGCACCATCCGGGTCAGATATAAAGTGGAAGCTTAGGAAAGCTGACACTCATCAATTCACTATTTTTGTTCTAGTGTCATTTATATACACAAGAGAGGAAAGAAATGTGACTTCAAAATTGCAATTAAACTAGTTCCTGAGTAGAAAGGCCTTTCTTTAGATATCTGCACCCATCAAATCTCTACTGCATCTCCAAAGAAAGTTCATTCACAATTTCTGAATTAAAACAGAAAATACAAATATTTCACACCCCTTGACTGTGAGTCATTTACAATTACCCATGTATGTACCTAAATGTCATCTGGCAGAGCCCCTATCATTTTTGGTCAGGTCTCTGAAAGAATGGCGATTTTTCTAATGTTTTAAAAGTATTAACTTCCTTTCAAACATTCTTTAACCTTTAATGTTTTGTAACTTGATGAAAAGGTCATTTTGTTCAGAGGATGCCGCTGTTCCATAATTGTGCAGCTCCCAGGGTAAGTTCTGTTCAAACTCTAGGCTCTTTAAGAGGATGTGTGTGCATATATGGATATGTATATATAAATATGTGTGTGCATAGTCACATACACAGTTGTATGTATATGAGTTCATATGTATTATATATGTTATAGATATTCCTTAGGTATTCATTAAGATCACATGCTCCAACAGAAGCAGATATTTTTGATAACGAAACTTTACCAATTTAAGTGGCAAAATTTTATTTTGTTATGATTCTAACCATTTTACGAACATCTTAGATTTCTAGACTTCCTCAACTAAGAGATCTCTTCAAACTAATATGACACATTCTCCTATATTCTTAAACCTAGGCTACTCAAAATAATTGAACATCTTCTAAATGACTCAGGATCTTCCTTAAGAATACACGTCCTTATTCTGTAAATCTGAAATCCTCAAAAGTTAGGAGATGTGAGAGATTAGCAGGTCCTTTGTAAAATGATGCCCCCCAGATTTAGCAGCTTTGTTATTTTGTCTCCCCCTATTTTACTGGTATGTTTTGGCTATTACTTTCTTGGCAATCAGTGAGCATATCTATATATCAATGTCTTTCCCTCCTCTACCCCATATATTGTTTCAAATTTGACCAGAGACTGAGACCAGGTAAACAAATTTGATAGAATTATGACTAAAGTTAGAGTAAATACACTCTGAGTAAGGCCTATGTGTGAAATGTAGGCTCTTCAGTGAACTATGGCTTGTATTTTCTTTATTTTTTTCCTGCTTCTTCTAGATAGAAAAGTTTGTCTCACTTATGGATAAGTGAAATGTTACTGTGTATTAACTGCACCTCAAATCATCTTGGAAGTAATCCAGGATTAATATGGAGTAGTAGAAATAGTATTGTTATTTTGGGGTTATGTAACCCCAAATTCAATTCAAGAGAGAAATGCCATTTTTAGTTAGATATAGGATCCTGGACAGCTTGCTGGGATGATAGCAACTCTTAGATAGCGTTGTTAGAATACAGGTATAATCTGTCATTTTCTGACTTTCAATTTATAGGGAACACATTATCAACTACTCAAATGAGTGAAAATTTCTGGAAGGGGTCAAGAGGGCATAGGGAATAATTTCTGTTACTAAAATTCCATAGTTTCAGCTTCTTAACTTGGAGTACAGTCATAATTTAAGCAGCAATTTGCATTCAACAAATAAGAGATGGCAATTAATTTCATCCAACCCCCTTATTTGACATATGGAGAAAAAAAACCAAGAGATAATGGGATTTGTCCAAAGTCATCCAGAGAGGGGAGGGGTAAGAAAAGATAAGAATTCTGGGCAGTGTTCTTGCTATACTTCTTTGCTCAGGGTGTAAATTAAGTAAGCTGCCCTAATGAGGGGACTCTCAGGATGTTGATTCCCCACCAAAAGTTCACCTCACTAAAGTGAAGGAATAGATCCAAGAACATAAAAGAATCACTGATTCAGAGAAGGCTGTGCCCCTAGAGCTGACTGACTGACTTCCACTTCTGTTGCCTTCATTGCTTTCATTTCACTGCCCATTTCAGCAGCACTGTCCCATTTCAAACATCCTGAGAATATGTTTAATTAGAATTTGGCTATACAGTCTCTTAAAATAAAACCAAAGCAACCAGCTTATTATATTGCTCAGCATTCTGTTGCAAACATATACTTTTTAATAAAACACTTTTCTAACTAGAGAAATCCCTAGAGATACAGATCCTCATTTATAAGAAGTTCCCTAAAGGGAGTTAAAGGAGAGGCTGCTTTATAAAGAAAGAGACCAGAAGAAGGTGTTTTCAAGGAACCTTTAAAAAAAATAATCTAATTCTGAGGGTGAGAAGCACACATTTTAGAGATGCAATTTTTTTTTTTTTTAATATGGCCTCTTGGTTTGTTCTTGTTTTTGTTGTTGTGGCTGCTGTTGTTGTTTTGTGTACATGCTTTGTTTTGTTTTGTTCACTATCATCTTTGTTATCATAACTAATGTCCCATGTCTTGCATTCTTGTATTTTCAGAAACATAATATTTAAATAAACAAATGATTTTCAAAATGTGCTTCATCTCATGCTGTTTCTCCCTCTCCTCCCTTCTCTCTATATGAATAACCAATCCCTTCTTTAATGTGCAAAGACTGCAGGAAAGTATGGTTGAGGCAAGGAGTAGAGATGCGCTGTATTTGATCACTGTCCTCTGTCCCCACAGCTGGGGAGATGTGTGTGGGGAGTAATTGAAGCCACTTTGCCAGCTTAATGCCAGTCTCTGCAGTTTTTACACAGCCTGAGCTGGGAGGCTTGCCTGCATGAGGACTGGATCCCACAGTGAAGACATGGGAAGTGTGAGTTACACTGTGCGAGGGAGCTCTCAGCTCACAGGGACCGTGCTTCTTGGAAATGCATGTCTTTTCAAGAGAATGGGCTACACAGACATCTCGATGTGGTGAGGGGACTTGTTAAGTGGAAGAAGTGGAACAAATTGTCCTGCTAGAAGCAAGGCACGGAGAAACCATTTTAAAAGTAAAAATCAGTCTGGCCATGGGAGGGAGGGCCAGTCTTTGAAAGAAGGAGTGAATGAACCAAGGTATTGATGGAAGTATTTAAGTTAGTGTGATATTTAGGTTTTTTTTTTTTCCCTACTTTGAGGTTCTACACTAGGACAGGGCAGGCCTTGGATATTTTTTATATTTCTTGGAAATAGTGGGAACAGACCTTCCATTCCCAGAAAAAGAATTCACTTATTTTTCCCTTCTATCTTCTACTTCCACAAAGGATCATGTCCATATTTTTACCTATCTTGATTTTGACTGACAAGATAGCTGATTAAGGGAATTATCTCCATTCCTGAACAAAACTAGAAGGAACTGCAAAAATCCCTCACTTACACAGTGAACATATTACTACTGCTGATAATAATAATATATTTATATTGAATACCAGAGTGACAAAGCTCTTTTCTCACAAAAACTCCATGAACTTGGTAGTACAATTATTCTCATTCTTTTTTTTCACAAGGAGGAAACAGGCTCAGAGAGGGAAGCGGTTTGCTCAGGGTCAGGTAGTTAAGACTTATCAAGATCTGGATTTGAACCCAATTTTTTCAACTTTGAGAGTCCAGTGTCCTTATAGAAAAAGGAGCAGGAGGAGGAAGAGGAAGAAAAGGAGGAGAGAAGGAAGAAGAGGAAATGAAAAGGGAGGAGAAAGAAGAAGAAGATGATGATGATAATGAAAGAGGGAAAAAGAGAGCAGGAGGAGAAAGATTTGGGGCTGGACCTATACATTCATTTGTATAGTGAGTCTTACTATGGAAACTCTTCAGGATCTATAATTCCCATAATTTGTAGTCTGCATCTTGACTTCTTAGAACCTGTAATTTGAGTTTTCTATAGGCACTGATATGTAATATATTCGTATTCACAGAGCTAGATTTGTCAGAAGAAAGATTTGAATTCAAGTCTTTGACTTCAAAGTTGGTGCTCTAGGTACTATTCCTTGTCACCTCTTTGAAAGTAATAATAATAGTTGACACAGCTGTACTTCTTTTGCAGTTTATAATGTTCTCTCTCTGTTTCTGGTCTCTCTGTCTCTCTCTCTCCCTCCCTCCTTCCTTCCCTCTCTGTCTCTGTCTGTCTATCTGTCTCTCTGCCTGTCTCTGCTGCCCCTTCTACCTGCTCTTTTTCTGTTATGTTCTTTTTCTTTAGCTCTAATCTGCTACATCCTAACAGTGATTTCAGTTCACACACAGCATGAGCACAATGAATTGAATCAGTGAGAAAGAAGGATGTTTTCCCTTCCTTTTTTTTTTTTTTTTATGCAGGTTCTGAGAAACTGGTCTATAGGTATTTGTTTCTATTCCATGCTTTTTGTCCTTCTCTGTGTCAAGTCCTAGAGATGATCCACCAGGGACCAGGAATTTAAGCCATGATGACCTTGGACCTATGATTGCAGGCAGGATGGTACAGGCTGCCAGGCTGGCATGGAAGCCCCCAAAACCCAGAGTAACCGCTACTCAGACCTGAAGTAGACTTGGGCTTATACTGTGCTCTGCAGGAACTGAGCTAAATTATGGACATAATCTTCAACTCCATAGAAGATGGCAAGAGGGGGAAAAGAGAAATGATGTATTCCCTGTGTTGGGGGAATAAATTTGTATATTTGTGATTATATCTTCTGAAGTAAATATTTGTCATTATATCTTCTGAAGTAAATTTCTGTGAAAAACTAATTTGACTGTTAGTGGTTTATGTAATGGGGGTACAAGGAGATAACCCTTCGGATTGGGGCAAAGGACCACCATCATTGGTGGCTGGAGCCATTTACAGAGAGCCTAGTCACGTCCTTGTACCCCCCCCCCCCACCTCATTCTCTTTAAAGTAATTGGTAAACCTTAAGGAAAAGTAAGATCTAACTCTTGGGTGGGGGGGCCGGTAGGATGTGTTACAACCCTATGCACCCTGCAGCTCTCTCTGCTGATCGATTATTCCCCAACTTAGACCCCTATTTCATGCACTGCCCAAGGCATGATTACTTCTATCTCAGCTCCTCTTCTCATTCTCCACACTGCATCTCCTGCTCAGCCATGCTATTTTCCCAACCTTCCTTTCCAGCTCTCAGTTATGTGTTATTGTCCCTTAGAAGGTGAGGACCATGAGAATAGGGACTTTTTTTTGCTTATATTTCTTTCCTCGGCACTCAGCATAGTGTCAGATACATTGTAAGTGCTTAAATACATGCTTTCCCTGTCCACATCCCAGTGATATCCTCCATGCAATCCATAAGTAATAATAAAGATAATTCATGTGTATCAATATAGTTTTCAAAGCTCTTTCACATACATATTTTCTTATTAGCATAAAAAAGAGAAATCTGTACAACCTAGCTCATTTCCTTAATGCAGCCTTGAGCACAAAGGATCACTAGCAAGTCTTCTCTTGCATTTATATAGAACTTTATAGTTACAAGGCATTTTACATAAATTATTTCATCCTGTTTTCATAATAGCTATGAAAGTTGATAATAGAAGTAGTATTATCCCTATTGGACTGATGAAGAAACTGAGGCTAAGAGTAAGTGGTTTGTTCTTCCTAGTACAGCAGAGCTGGGGGGGCAACCTCAGTCCAATGTTCTAAGTCCTCTGTTACATAGTTGCAATATTTAAATTGATTAATTTCAGGGGAGGGGGCCAGAAACTACCATACAAGACAACATAGTAAATTCCAAGAGACTGAGGCCTGAATCTGAGCAGCCATGCTCACCAAGAACAGTCACTTGATAATATTCATTGTGACAGGAGAATATGGCCAGTAGCATCTTCACTTTAACTGGGGAGACTCTATCCATTCCCCACCCCTCCCCCTTGCTTAATCCTGTCACAAAGAGCTGTCAAGGAAAGCACTTCTCTTTTCTCATTGTACCACCTATGTTAATTATTCTTAGCTAACTCAATCATCATTTTCACCCTGACACAATTTTCTTTCCAAAGAAAGAGCAACATTTCTTGCCGCCCCCAATGTAAATTTCTCCCACAATTTATTTCTAAAATAGCCACTCCTGGATGGTGGTAGCTGGCAGGGAAATTCTCTGATATGCTTTGCCTGCTTACATAGCTCTAGCCAATTCTTCAAAACAGAGGATCTTACAAGCTGGCCAACATGTTGGACTTTCTTTGAATCTAGATATATCCTTACTTCCATGTTCATTCCTACCTCTTCCCTATTCCCCTTTCCAAACATCTCTCTATTCTCTTTCTCAGCACAACTATACTGAGATGATATTCCTGCTCTCCCCTTCCTACCTCCATTTGATCTCCATTCCTGTCTTTCTCTCACCCATTCTAAAGTGTCAACTTTGGCTAATTTGAAAAATTAACCTATTCCTGTGTGCTCTTTTTAGAAAAAGGTTTCAAGATACTATATCCAGATAATATATGTAAATTAGAGAGACAGAAAGCTATAGGACAAATAACACTGGACTGGGAGGGGTTGGGTTAGGAAATCTGGTCTTTAATCTCAGGCTTATTAATTAGTATCTATGAAGAGAAAATACATTGTATTATGTCATCCCAATATACCCAAGGAAAGAGTCTAAAAACACTTGTGTACCCTTGATGAATTAATATTTCTTGGCTTACATGAACTGTATGCCAAAGGGGATACTTAAAGAACTTGAGAATGTGATTACTGAGTCATAAAGATGGAGAATGAGAGTAGTCTCAAAGAAGGGGAGAATAACAGAACCTAGTTTTCCAAAAAAAAAGAGTTTGCAAAGTATAGGCTACTAAAGCTTGACTTCATTTTCTGAGAAATTCTAAAACCACTTATTGAAGAGATGGCTTATGTTTTTCTTGTGGAAAAGATGGAGAGAGATGAGCTAAACTCTAGTGCAATTAGATGAATTCTGAATTAGATGAATGCCTATAGGAGTCAATAATAATTCTATGTCATCTTGGAAGGTCTCCAGTGGAGTGCTCCTGAGATCTATGCTTAATATTTTGCTATTGAACATTTTTATCAATGACTTGGTTAAAAATATAGATGGCATACTCACCAAATTTGTAGATTACACAGACCAAAGACGTTAGCTAATACACTGAATGACAGTCCAAGATCTGAAAAAATCTTGACAAGCTAGAATATTGAACTAAGTCCAATCAGTTGAGATTCATTTGGGATATGGGTAAAGTTTTAATCTTGGGTTCCAAAAATCTACTTCCACATACAAAGTGGGGAAGGCATACTTAGACAAATTTATCTGAAAACAATCTGGAGATTTTAGAAGAGTGAAAAATCAGTTTGACCAAACAGTATAGTAAATAATCCAAAAGAGCTCATTCACTACTGAGCTGTGATAAGAGAGATAAAGCTTTCGGAACTAAAGAGGCAAGAGTCCTTTTGTACTTTGTCCTGGTCAGACTTCATGTGGAATGCTATGTTCAGTTTTTGGTGCCATACTATAGGAAGGGCAATGACAAGTTGGCAACCATCTAAAAGAGAGCAAATGTTATAGCCAATGCCTTGTGTCTGTGCCATATGAAAATTAGTTAAACAAACTGAGAGTTTTAGCATGGAGGAGAGGAGATTGTGAGATTCTTGATAGCTATCTACAAGCATTTGTAGATTTGTCACAAGGAAGAAGTATTAAGTATGTTATTTTCTATTTGACTCCAGAACAAAACCAGGAACAATTAATTAGGAAGCATTTATTAAGTTCCTACTATACACTTGGCACTATGGTAAATACTAGGAATATGAAGAAAAAAATTAAATTATTGCTCTCACAAAGCTTATATTCTATTGGGAGAAACAACATGTATAGTAGTTGTTGCTATTGTTATCCAGTCTTGTCTGATTAATTGTGACCCTCTTTGGGGTTTTCTTGGAAAAGATATTGGAGTGATTTGCTATTTCTTTTCCAGTTCATTTTACAGGTGAGGAAATTGAGGCAAAGAGGGTTAAATGACTTGCTCAGGATCATGTAGTTAATAAGATTTGAATTCATGAAGATCATCTTCATTACTATTATCCAAGCACTTTATCCATTGCATCACTTGCCCATCCTTATAGTAGTAGTAGGTACAGTATATATAATATGATACAAGGTAATTTTGGAAGAGTGATAGAGAGGCACTAGCAGCTAGGAGGGGTAAGGGAAGGCACCTGGTAGGAACAAGTGCTTGAGCTGAGCTTATCAGCAAGGTAGGGATTGTTAGAGCTGATCAGGAGGAAGAAATGATTTCCAAGCATCTGGTGCAAAGGCCAGAATATGCACTGAAGTACAATACAAAGATGAGGGGTTGAATGTGTGTAAGAGACAACAAATAGATCAGTTTGGCTAAATCATACACTTTGTGAATAATCAAAAACCAAGATATTGATCTTGAAGCCTGAAAAATTCTCAAGTAGACTAGATCCACATTAAAACATAATTGGAGATCATTATACACTTCGACAACGATATTGTATGAGGATGTATTCTGATGGAAGTGGATTTCTCTGACAAAGAGACTTAACTGAGTTTCATTGGAGAAATGATGGACAGAAACAGCTACACCCAAAGAAGGAATACTGGGAAATGAATGTGAACTATTTGCATTTTTGATTTTCTTCCCGAGTTATTTTTACCAATATGTATTGTATCTAGGATATACTGCAACATATTTAACATATATAGGACTGCTTGCCATCTTGGGGGGGCGGGGAGGAGGGAGGGAGGGGAAAAAACGAAACATAAGTGATTGCAAGGGATAATGTCGTGTAAAAATTATCCTGGCATGGATTCTGTCAATACAAAGTTATTATTAAATAAAATAAAATAAAATAAAAAAAAAGAGCTAAAAAAAACATAATTGGAAAATATTTAACAAAACTAATAAAAATCTAATACTGCAAAAACGATGCTAATTTGTGGCTAATGTGTGGCCTGCAAGTACATTTCTATCTGAGTTTGAGGCCACTATTCTTTTGTGCATCTGGAAATCTTGTTAAGGGGTTTACATCTTAAAAGATGCATTGGTATTTGATCATTTCGACAATTGGGAGCTTCTGAAACTTCTGGAGCAGGGGAGAGAGATGGTTAGATCTCTTGAAAAGAAATGAGTTTAGACTTCATCTAAAGAAAACAGAACTACATAAAAGTGGAATGGACTGATTTGGAAGTTATATATTCCTTCTCATTTGTAGGTCTTCAACCTTGAAACGATTGACCACTGATTAGTCTCTTATTGTAGGATTTTTTTTTCAGGAATGGGATTTGACTAGATCAGTGATGAGGGCCCTTCCAACCCTACATTTCTTGATTTTCTGTCCGTAAACTAGAGGATTCTCCTGTATTGTAACAAAAACCTTGAGTAGATAGATAGTAACTTATATTTTGTGATAGCCATGCCAAAAATTGGGCATTTTTAGCCAGGCAGTAATGAAGGGAGAGAGGTCAAGAGTCAGGCCAGCATATGGAAAAGGAAAAAATGAAGGAGCAGGGATAGCTAGCTGCTCTGTTTGTATAAATATGGCCTCCATTATTCCTATCATAATTATTCTATGGAGAATAAAACTGGGAGGGATTTTGACTTTCAGTTTAACTTGAACTATACATTTTCAGAAAATTGCTAATATTGTCATTTATCAAAACTTTTCACTTCTAAATTTCTATTTAAGATCATTTCATCAGTTCCCATCTGGTTTGTGGCATGTGATATCATGGCAACATGAAACATGACGATTTGGGAGCAAGGGTTCTAGTCACAGCTAGCTGACTTTTCCTTATTGCGTCCCAGTTTTTCCTTATCTGAAATAAAAATTAACATTTAATAGAATTTGTATATTTCAGAGTACTTCCCATATATTAACTCATGTGATCCTCACAAAAAACTTGGGAGATAGATGTGATTATTATTCCCATTTTATAGACAAAGAAACTGAGGTTGAATGAGGATCACAAAGCTAAATAAGTATCTGAGGCAAGTCATTTGGACTCCAAGGCCATTACTCTCTATATACCACAATATCTAGATTACCATCCATTAGATTTAGGATGTTAGGCAAAATGACCTCTGAAGCATCTTCCAGATTGAGACCCTATGAAATCTCAACCTACATATAGCATCAGTTCTAACCTGCCAAGAAACGAAACTGCTGCTTCCTTGAAGGCACTGCTTTGAGACAGAGGTTGATTCTGTCAGGAACAGAAACAAGCTGGCATCTCTGAGAGTGACTGAAGACCCTAATTTAAATGTTTATCCTCTGGAAAAATACTCGAGTACCTATTTGCACCACATGCAATGAGGGCCATATCTTCCTGTCTCACAGTCCGAAGGAAGAATGAATTTTACCTCCTAGCTTAACGGGAATTTAATGCAATATTATTTTGGATATTAGCCACTTGACACAACCAGTATTTCTTAATGTTCAGGTAAAGGCACAAGGTGTTCGTTGTATACTCCATCTAAATAACCAAGTGGATCTCATGCAACATACTTTCTAGGTATCATAGCATCCCTCCCCCGGATTGTACTGTTACCGGATTGTAGGTTGGTAGTATGGTTGGTCAGTGAAGGAACAGAACTGTGGAGCAGCAGCTGAGAGCAACAATTGACAAAGTAGGAAAGCCCTCATGCAAAGAGAGCTTTGGCCCAGCTCTGAAGGGTTAATCATTTCTGCCCTGTGCAGCTGGTTCACTGGCCCCCTGAGAGTCTTTGGCAATAGACTCCCAGGCACTGGAGGGGTCCCCACAGCCCTGGGAGGGTCAGCAGGGCATGAGGCAGTCCACATTGGAAACAACTCTGCCAGACACAGGTGCTGAGCCCATATGGTCTTTACTCTGCTCCCCAAAACACTACCTAAAAACTGAAGGTTTGTGTTTCTTCTCGTTTCTGGAAAGCAGGATTTTTCTGTGGTTGGAAACAGAAATACCAAGGGATTGCAATTTCTGGAGAGCATCATATAAGAGAGCTCCTACAAACTCTAAGTGAAAAACATCACCCATGAAACATTCTCCCAGTGCAATTATCCTATTAATTCTCTATTGGGTTTTTTAAAGTCCAGATTTGGCCTAGGGAACTTCCTGGTATGGGAACTCTTTTCATCTATGCAGATCAAGAATGAAGATTCTAAGAGAGCTGCCTGAAGCACAGAAAGGTAAAACACTAAGAAAGTATTATCAAATGCATTAGTTGAACCCAGCTTTTCTAGGGGAGTTAATAGATTGCCAGGCCTGGAGTCGGGAAGACTCAGAAAGCCAGTCTTGGGCTCTTACTAGTTGCAAGTCCCTGGTCAAGTCACTTAATCTGTTTGCCTCAATTTCCACCTCTATAAAATGAGCATAAGAATAGACCTACCTCCCTCAGCTGTTGTGAAGATCAAATGGGATTATAATTGTAAAGTATTTACTTAGCATAGTGACCGGCACATAATAAGTGCTATATGTGTCAGCTATTATTATTATCCTTTATTTCCTCAGAAAGCCTTTCATTCATTATGGCAAATAAACCTTTTAGTAGCAATGATCTTCCTCACTCCTAGCCCACTCCTCTCATTTAAAATGGTAGAGAACCTTCACGATCCCACTACTGATTGGCAGGGGAGCTTTGCCTTGCTCTGTTTCTGGCCTAGGCCACCCATTGCTCCTCAGGCGGTGGGGTGGTCTCCCACTCCCAAGGGCTCAGCTCACTGGTGCCATACTGAATACAGACACCAATTGCCTTTAGCTTTACTGTGTCTCAGAGCTCCCAATTTCAAGGGATCCCAAAGCCTCAGTCTCCCCAGTAGCTGGGACTATAGGCCTGTACCCCAACACTGGGCCCATCTGTGTAAAAACAATTGCTTTTCTGTTTGCTAATAGGGTTTCCGTGATAGAGGACCTTAAAAGAATGTCTCTAGAAAATAGACATTTTAAGTATCAAAGGGAAAACTTTGTTACCAGCTCAAAGGGATCATAAGCTTTTGGAAAATCAGTGGCTGAGGCTCAAGGAAGCTTGAATGCTTCTGTAGCCCAGGGTAGCTGGGTTCAGGGGGCAAGTTGCTCCCATTTCTCTTCCCCGCCCTTCTGTAGGAGTGGGATCCTCCCCTCAGCCTCAAACCCCTGGGGATAGGGTAATTTAAGCTATACTTGATGTAAGCTATACATCACTGTCTCCTGGACCAGCTTTCAAATTAAACTCTGATGTACAAAGTTAAACAAAAATGAGATAAAAATTGGCAGAGGTTGAAGAGGGTCGAAGTAGTCAAAACACAAGGTAGACTATTGCTTCTTTTGATTTATGTTATTCTGTAAACTGGAAAAAAATAAAATAAAATTATAACTCTCCCTGAGCCTTTCTCATGGAGAATGAGGCATCACTAATTTATTTTCTATAGACTGACTCCTAGGCTTTTGCTCTGGGAGAGGAAAGCATGCCATTGTTTGCCTATCGAAGTATCTCCAGTTACATAGAAAAAGGGGATTGAAATGATTTAAAACCACCTCCAAAGATGCTATCTGGAGACAGTAATGTTACGTCTCTATTTTCTTTCCATTATGCCAGTTACGTCAAATATCTGCCAACCTACTTGCAGCAGCCAAAAACATCTCCTAGGAGAAAAAATGTCCGGGGAATATTGTACCCTAAAAATATGAACTCCTCCTCCCCTGTCCCCACAAAATCTTCACTTCAATTAAGTTCAATTTTCACAAGCCAGCAGGAGGGCTTGGCTCAATCAATGCAAGTTACATTTCACTGAACAAAGAGCCATGAGTTCAGTTCACCACTAGAACTGAATTTGGTGGTTAACACTGAGATGGGACATTTCAACCTTTTTTGGAGTGCAATACTCCCTGATTTTGATTTCATCCTCTGATACCCTTTCTGCACCCCAACCATAGAGTCACAGCATCTTGGTGAGAAGGGAGCTCAGAGAGAATTCGCTCTACCTCCTACCCACAAACAGTGATCCATCCAGGTCTTGAAGATTTCCAGAGAACAACATATCTCCCAAAGCAACCCTTTCCTCTTTTTGTGCATAGATCTAGTTGTTAGGGAATTTTTTGCTTGTAGTTTGTTAAATTCAGCTTCCATTTGTCTCTTTACAACTCCCAACTATCATTTCTAATTCTGCTTCCTGGGATATAACAGAACAAGTCAATTAACAAAAATTGATTAAATGCCTATTATGTGCTAGGCAATATGTGAGGCCCTGGAGATACAAATAAAAAGAATGAGCAAATCTCTACTCTTAAGGGGCTTCCATTCTATTGAGGAAGAAAACAATGTAAGATATTTGTGTGAATTTGTGTGTGTGTATATAGATACACATCTACATACATGCACACACACATATAGGTGTTATATTTATGCATATACAGCATAATTTCATAAAAATAAATATGATATAAATTTAAGGTAGTTAGAGGATACTAACAGTTGAGAAAAAGGATCAAAAAGGACTTCATAGAAAAAGTGGCACCTCTTGAAGGAGATACTTATCAGAGTGAGGTGAGGAGGAAGTGCTTTTGTAGCATGGAAGATGATCGTTGCAAAAACAAAGCGCCAGGAAAAAAGAGCTGCTTATGTGAAGGACATAGAGAGGTGTTGTTTTATTGGACCATAGAGTTTGGGGATGCAAGCAATAGCTAATTGGGGCAAGATTTTACAAGGCTTAAAAAAAAAAGAACTTATATTTTATAGGAGAGGCAATAGTAAGTCACTAGGGTTCTTGACTAGAAAAATGACATGATCAGAGCTATGCTTAAGGAAATTTACTTTGGTAGAGGTGGGGAGAATACTGGAGTAGTAATAGACTTTGAGGCAGGGAGGCCAACTGGGAGGTCATTGAAATAGTCTAGGTGAGGTGTGAAAAGGGTTTAAACTAAGGTGGTAACTGTGTAAACAAAGAAAGGATCAAATGTGAGACATATTGCAAAGATGGGAAAGGCAAGATTTGGCACATGATTTGATATACAATTATCCCTTCCACAATGTGACTTCTCGTTGCAGTTTCAATACATCATGATTTAATATATTTCAGGTCAGCATAAGAAATTAAATGGGAATTTTGGGAGAACTTTGTGGAGTTGCAGATGACACTTGAAGAGGACACAGAGCCTATTGCCAAATATTTAATTCAAATTTTACAATATATTAAAGAGAAAGAAAAAATTCAGACCTTACTGGATAAGGTGAACAGTTCAGGGTAGCATTAAAGTTATGAACCTAGAAGGGTGGGAGAATAGCGAAAATGGGACATCTGGAAGAGAAAGGTATATTCTTAGGTTAGCAATGAAACTTCTCTGAACTTTATAATCCTCTGTGGGACTAGATAAGATCATGTTCCTCAATTGTAAATCTCATGAGACTTTCAATTTCTTCCTTGAGATTAAACTAAATTACATTTTGGACATATTGAATTCAATTTGTCCAGTTCATCCAGTTAGAAATATGAGTCTGAAGCTCAGGAAAGTGACTGGAGCTAGACATATAGATTTGTGAGTCATCTTCAGATGATGAAATCCACGGGAGCCAAGTTCACCAAGAAGAGAGAAGTGAAGAGTGTCCAGGAGAAGACCTAATAAACAAAGAATTAGGAAACATAATCTGAATGGGAAAATTAGCAGAGAAAGACAACCAATAGAGGACAGTAATACAAATCTCTCTTCTCCCTAGCAGGTCCTTGAATACATGAAGATAGCTGCCATGTTCTCTGATTGTCCTTATTCCTAGAATCAATCAATCAATCAGTCTTTATTGAACATCTCCTATGTGAGAGGAACTATATGAATATCTGTGTATAAGAAAATCTTTGCCTTTGAAAAGCTATAGTTGGAGGAAAAACACGCACACACGCACACAGACACACACACACACACACACACACACACAGTGTCTGCCCATTGTTAACTATTTTCTATTATCTATATATAGCTTACTTTGTATCTGTTTGTTTGAATGTTTTCTTCCCCCATCAGACTGTAAGCTCCTTGGGGACAGGATTGTCTTTTGCCTTTTTTTTTTTTTTTTTTTTTTTTTGGTATTCCCAGTCCTTAGCACAGTCTCTTGTACATAGTAGGAGCTTAATAAATGTTTGTTCAGCTGACTGTGGAAAGATAAATCAATATCAAGGGTAGTATACAAAAGGATTTGGCCTGGACTAGAACACTTTCCGTGACAATGATCGCTTAAGTGTGTACAGTTTTGTAAAGTCTATATAGCCTCATTATATTCATTCTCTCATTTGTCCCTTATGGCGACCTTATAAGGAAGATGAGGCAAGTGTGACATTTGACAAATGAGAAAACAGGCTCAGAGAAATGAAATGACCTTTCCCAGGGTCATGTAGCTAATGGCACACCCTCAGAGGTCAGAAACAATAACATGGGCAAAGGCCGTGACAGCTATCAGAAGCATTGTGTATGGCGTCTGATCAGAATCACAAAACGGACTTTGGAGTCCAAAGGAAAAAAGTGAGCTGAAGAGAAGATCAGTGAGTTGCTTATGGTTGGAAATAAATTTTTTTCTATAATTGGATATAAATAAATCCAAGATGGAGAGGGACGTAATTCAATGAGAAAAGGTCTGAACTTTCTCACTAAACTTGGAACCAAGTGACTCGGGTTTGAATCACAAACTACCCGTGTGAAAGTGAGGTCACCTCTCTAGACCTCATTTTATTCATATGTAAAATGACAGTGTTGGAGCAGAGAGAAAATACGTAGGGTCTCTTCCAGCTCTAGATTTATGATTTATGACTTATTTATTTAAAAACTCATTCATTCATTCATTTCTTTGTTTATTGGTTGGCAGCACAGTATAGTGAAGAGAAAGGGCAGCAAGATGGCAAGGTGGATGGATGGTGGAAGAGCACTAGGTTTGAAATCAAGAAGAATCATCTTCATGAGTTCAAATTTAGTCACTGTGTGGCCCTGGGCAAGTCACTTAATCCTGTTTGCCTTGGTTTCCTCATCTGAAAAATGAGCCAGAGAAGGAAATGACAAAGTACTCCAGTATCTTTGCCAAGAAAATTCCAAATGGGGTCATGAAAAGTCAGACATGACTGGAAAATTGATTGAATGATAATTGAATTGATAGCGAAAGAGGTCTGGTTTTGGAAGAGAGGTCAGCTAATTTGGGTTTGAATCTTGGTTCTATAATTTGCTATATGTATGTCCTCAGGAAAGTGATGACATTTCTCTGGGTCTCCAGGATAGTCTAAATGAGCCTAAGGGAGAGGAAGTAGTCTAGCTCTACATCTCATGAGACTTTCAACTCCTTCCTTGAGAGTATTGGCCAGATATCCCAGTGATGGCCAAGCAAAGAATCAGAGTTCTCCTGCAGTCTTTAAGTGACACGCTCTTTAGAAATGAGAAAAAGGTAACAGAAGCTGCCTCATTGTGGTCTTTGCTTTGGGGAGAGAAAGAATCTCTATGCATATAGATTAATAGGGTTCATGGGCACAATTTTAGAGAAATTCTCCCTTGAAGAATACAGCCCCTCTTTCTAAATGAAATCAGGGAGGGTTTAAGAACTAATAAGGGAGGCGCAAGCAGAGAAAGGAGCAACAAGAGTCTGTCCCTGACATTATATGCTAACTCCTGAGGTGGACTCTGCCTCTATTTCCAGCCATTTTAGAGACAGAAGCATCATTACCAGCAGAGATAACCAAATTCATAAAGTTGAACTTAAGCATAATTGTTGATTTTTTAGAGTTCACTGGTATTTGAGAATGTGAAGAGAAATCCAATATATTGGAGAAGAGGCTCAAAGGACAGAAACTTACAGAGTTCTATGCCTTCCTTTACAACAATATTCACCAAGAGCCTGGAATCCATGAAATGCAATTCTTCCAGTCTAGTTTGGGACAGACCCCAGAGAATGGAATTCAAATTAAATAGAATAAAAGCCACTCTCCAAGAATTTTCCCCCCTGAGGCAATTGGGGTTAAGTGACTTGCCCAGGGTCACACAGCTAGGAAGTATTAAATGTTTGAAACCAGATTTGAGCTCAGGTTCTCCTGACTTCAGGGCTGGTGCTCTATCCACTGTACCACCTAGCTGCCCCCCTCCAAGAATTTTTTTTAAATAAATTCAAATGAGTAAGAAAAACCCCTTCCTCGTAGGAACATTAAGTCTATAGGAGAAAAGATGCTTGGATGCTGTAAGGATACTTGTTAGGGAGAATTGCTAGTAGGTAAAGGAGCAAGACAGGGTGGGTTCTGGAGGAAGGAGTTCAAAGGGGGAATATGTAGCTAAAAAATTTCTATTTTAAATATATCTGTTTACTAGTGGTTTTTCCTAAGTATGGATTAAATCCAACTCTTCTACCTGGAGTACCGTGTTGTCAGTACCCTTTAAATCCTGAACCCTCAAGCAGAATCTTGATTGCTCTAGTTTCAGGTTCAGTCCTTAGCTTAATGCTTTCAAGGGCTCTTTTCCATGCCTAAGCTCCGCGTACTTCCTTTGCAATTCACCCACACCATCTTATTCTTTTTGAATATGCCTTTCTAAGAAGCAGACATCACTACCTTCATTTTTCCATTGGGGCAAATTAGCCTGTGGAATTTCCATGAAGATGGTGGGACTTGGGATGGCTCTTGAAAAACGAATGGGATTGAGAATTGTAGAAAAGTGAGGACACATCAAGGAGGAAGGAAGCAGAGACTGGAAATGAGAATGCATTGGAAAAAATTAAAGAGAGATCTAGCTGGATACTAGGGTTTCCCCCAAAGAGAATGAGAGATGAACTTGGAGCCATACTTTAAAGGACTCTGGAAGCAGAAAAGAAGCTTTGAAACTGGGATCTGAATGTCCAATGACTTTTTTTGGTCACTATGAACTAACACAGGGACAATACAATGAATCCTTATCTTAGATGTTTTAACATTTCATCCTCTGACTTCAGTTCTAGAGTCATTCTGCAGTGTATACCTAGATGGCACAGTGCAAAAAGAACAGAGAAATGAGTTCAAATCCAGTCTCACAGCCTCACTGTGTGACCTTATATAAGTCATTATCCTGGTTACCTCATTTTCCTTATCTATAAAATGGGAATAATAATAGTGCCCACCTCCCAGGGATAATGTGAAGATAAAGTGCTTGGGACAGAATAAGGACTTTAATAAATGTATGTTTCCTTCTTTTCTTCCTTCCTGAGATTGACATGGCACCCCTTTCCATTTCCTGAAGACATTTCTGATGATTGCTTCAGTAGTACATGCACATGATGGGCGAATCAATGTGTTCTCTCCTGAATACCAAGGAAAAGAAAGTGATGCAGAAAACTCAAGAAGCATGTGGACCCAGACAAGGCCAAAATCCTTTTCTTCCACGCTTCTTTTCTCTCTAGATTGTGTGACACTGTTCTCCTCTGTTTTTTTCTATTACCTCTCTAACCACTCCTCAGTTTCCTTTGCTGAATATTTGTCTAGGTCATGCCCACCAACCATGTACACTTAAAAAATCAACTATTAAAAAAAAAAAAAGATTAGCCAGGGAAAAATATTCTGGATAGAGTTTTAAATTTAATCTATTAATCATTAACATTTTCTTCATCACTTTCTTAAATTCAATCAACAACAATAAATAAAAGCCTTGAATTGTAGCTCTTTCTGATTTCTAGAGTGTAAAATGTTCACATCGAATATTTAGTAAGCTAGCCCTTAAAATGACTCTTTCCTGGGTTGATTTAATGATCTCTCAAGGCTTCAATGATCATCTCTCTGCTGATGATTCTCATCTACTTATCCCAATCCAAACCTCTCTCCTGACCTCCACTTTTACATGGAATATCTTTGTTTAACATTTTGAAAATTACTATTTTAAAAGTCTGGGTCTCTATCTTCCTTGGCTTAGAAATATAGTGTCTTCTCATGGTCTCATGTCATTCAGAAAAGTCTAACCTACTCTGTTCCTGATTTAAACCAGGTTAATCCAATGACCTGCTGACCTTTTCACTCTGGGAGCTCATCATATTAATGTCAAACTTAGTATAGACACATTTGATCAACATAGCTCACTTTAGCTCAGGACTCTAGAGTAGAAGAGATGCTCTTCCTAGAGGCAGCCAGGTTTACAGGTGTGTACTACTAGGACCAGCTAAGCCTTCCTTTGTTACAGAAATTTTAAAATTAAGAGAAAAAAATCAGTTTATCCACCACACCCTTCCTTATTTGACTACAATAGCAGTATTTCATATCTACAATATAATTATTCACCTTTATAATGAAGGGAGGGGGGTGCCTTTTTATCCTGGGGCCAAAGCTGGTCATTAGATTTACACAGAGTTAAATTTCCCTTTTTCATTCTTACCTAATCCACATTGTTGTAGATATTGTATGCCTTGTTTCCCTAGTCCTTCTCATTACATTTTGCATCAGTGCCTCTCTGGTTTTCAAAGTGATTCTACTTAGGTGAGACAAAAGGCCACCTACCCTCTCTGCTTGGATTTGGAACAAAGAACCCCAAACCCCAAGCAAACAAACATAAAAGAAAACTACTTGGCTTCAGACCAACCCAGGGATAGTGTAAATAAGCTATTAACCTGCACCTTTAGACACTAACATATGATTAACTTGAACAAAGAAGACCAGACTCATCCCCTGATTGAAGGGGCCCCAACTTCATGTTATCCTCTTTTTTTTTCTTGTCCTTCAGGAAGTCTGTGACTCATCTGCACTTTTTTTCTTAAATGATGAACATTTTACTAGTTTAAAAATGTTTTTCCTTTTCTAGGTGAAGTTAGTGTCGAGTTTGGAGAAAGAAAGGGAGTTGTGAAGGAGGATGGCCCTTCTCTATGCCTATATTTCAGCAGAAAGAACTCTGCACTTGCGTCAAGTTCTTCAGCTTTGACTCTGAGTTCAGTGATTTTAACAAGCCACATTAGTTCTTTCACTCCATATATTTATAAAATAAGGATGTTAATACCTGTAATTCCTTTCTCAAAAGATTATTGTAAGGAACTGGGGTGGGAATTGGTTGTTTGGTTTAATTATTTGCTTATTTGAATTTTTGTTGTAGTTGGGTTTTTTAAAGTCAATTTTGAAATGCCAATAGAAATATCAGTATTATTACCTTAGTGCAGCTTCTTCCAAAATATAGCTCATGTCCCTTTCTTCCACAGTTTTTTAGGTGTTTTGTTTTGTTTTATTTTCTTATATCTAGATTGTTAGTTTACTCTCTCTTGAAATTGCTTTTGTGTTTCCTTAATGGTGTTTGTTTTATATTTTCCTATTAATGTAAGTCCCTTGAGGGTAGGATTGCTTCATTGTGTGTGTGTCTGTGTGTGTTTGCATGCTCGGGAACTAATACAATGTCTGGCACATAGTAAGCACTTAATAAATGCTTGTTGATTTGAATTGAAACAAGTTCCTCAAAGATTATATTATGATACATTGCATTTTATTCCTTTGTGCCATGCACAGGAGATAGGTAAGCCTTGTTTTTCATTGCTTAAGGGTGTGTGTGTGTGTGTGTGTGTGTGTGTGTGTGTGATTAAATGGTTTTAATGAGCATTGTCATGACAAATGCACTACGATGATCTATGGACTAGAAATAAGGACTTTAAAGACTGAACCCATAATTGCATTGTAACTCCAGTGAGGAAATTTCCTGTTCTAATTTGGACTGACATCTTCTCTATAATTTATAATATCAGAGAGTTCTTTAGAATCTAGAACACTGACTGAGAAATTAAATTTACTGGCTCATGGTCATGTGAAGAGCATGACAGAACTCGAATCCAGGTCTTTGTAGTTTCTTTATTTTCTAGGCCAGAGATATCAAAATTCTTGAGTGGGCCTGACTAGATTAAATATAAATGGGAAATAACTAACAAAATAAATAAAAATACAATACCACATTAAAAAAAATACAATACCACGTAGACTAGGTTAGTTTGTTGGGGCAGGAATCTATTTCTATTGAGTCACCTTAATTCCTCTGACCATTTGTAGACCCTGAAATAGGGTCACCTCCCTCTAAGCAACCCCTCTGTGCTTGCCAAGGTATTCCTTTATGGCCTGTGCATGTTCATCAATATCTAGTTTCTGTGCGTGACATGTATATCTTTGGGCCTACTGTCTAAGGAGCAGGCTTGTTACATTAACTCCTCTAAGAGTTCTAATGTGAGGGACATGGGAATTTTCTTCTCTGCCATTAGCTTATGATTTTTCATATCAGAATACTCCCCCATTTTATGGAGTCATATGACCTGCACCTCAGTTGCATTTAACCACTTAGTGTTGGACTAACTTTTACAAAGAGATATTTACTTCAAAGGTAGTGTAAGAACAGACATATAAATATTTCCCCCAACTTTTGGGGATCATGATTCCATCTCCCACACCACCTCAATCTTTAGGGAGGGAAAAGGGATTATTCTCACAATTTAGCTCAGAACCTTATCATTAGTCATACCAAGTTCAAAGCTAAAACTCTGATGTTTTGCCTTTTCTGGACCCATGCTCCTCTGGCTTTGGTGTTATTCTGGTTAACAGCTGGTCTGGATTCCTGGCTTGATTCCAGCATCTTTATGGCTCAGGCTCCCAGGTGAAAAACTATTCCTTTGTGTAGAACAGAATGAAGGAAAAGCTAAAGACTCGGGGTTCTTTCTCAAGGCCACATGGTTTAAGAGATGGAAGGTTGGGAAGGAAACCTAAGGATCCTCCCTTTTACAGTACATTAGTTATTGCTTTCCTTCACTCTCCTATGTGATTGCAGGAAAAGCTTTGACTGTGTGTGCTCAGTTAATATTTAAAGTCACAAATAGCCAATGGAAGAAAAGTTACTACCAGACACATAGTGGGCCAATAAAATCTATCCACGAATGCTCTGGTCCTCGAGTTTCCCAGAAGCAGTTCCCCAGTACCTTCCATATGGGGGACTCTATCTTAGAAATCCACCAGATCCTCCTTATAGAAGCATTTTTAGTTTTACTACTGGGGAGGGAAGCTTACAGGAAAGGGAGATGGGAGTCATTTCACTTTATCCTTCTTTCTGGCTGGTTTTGTCTCTTGATTCTCTCAACAATGGAGACAACAGTAAGTCCTCATAGTCTGAGCTGGAAGGGCTCTTTGAGCCATCACTTCCAACCCTCTAAGTGGCACAGTGGATATGGCACAAGAAGATCTGAGTTCAAATGTGACCTCAGAGACTTCCTCGTTGGGTGACTCTGGATAAGTCATTTAACTCTACTTTAGTTTGTTCATCTGTAAAATGAGCTGGAGAAGAAAATGGAAAACGACTCAAAGCCCCAAATGGGATCATGAAGAGTCAGACAACAAATTTAACAGATGAAGAAACAGAAGGAAGGAAATAAACACTGCACCAAGTGCTTTATAAATAATGTTTTATTTCATTTGACTTTCACAACAATCCTCCTAAATGGAGCTTTGATCATTATCCCCATTTTATGGTTGAGGAAATTGAGGCAGACAAAGATCAAGAGGCTTATATAGGATCAGAAGGTTCTATTTGAATTCAAATCTTCCTGATTTCAGGTCTTGTGCCCTATTCACTAAGCTACTTCTAGTTATTAAGAAAAACAAAATAAAAAATCTGGTGACACAGCTAGAGTCATAACTTTTCTTTGAGGTAGGATTTGGACTCAGGCCTTTGTGATCCTAAGTACAAAATTTTGAACTTAGGATCACAAAGGCCTGATATTTTGTATTTTTTCAACTTTTACTTATCTTTCCCCAAGTAAAACTTGTTTCCATCACCTTCATTATCCTTCCATTCCGAAGTACTCTTTCTTTAGGATGGCTTAGTAGGGAGTCTGCCCAGTTAAACTGTATTTTAGGATCTCTTCTTCTTTTTGCCTTCAGTATGACATGTCTTAAAGTGTTTATAGTTGCTTATTGGGTTAATATCTATCCATTTAGATCTCACATTTTTATTTTAGCAGGGGCCTTCTGGGGACAATGTTTTGGCCCGAGAGATGCCTAATTTAGGCATGGGTGCAAGCCAGGAGAAGAGGCATTTGGGAGTAGAGGACCTTTGGATACACTCTAATTTCATTATAGGAAGGGTTTTGCTTTGCCCAGGGATAGGGCTAGCTCCATCACTGGACAACTGAAGAGGCCCAACCTTCCTTTCCCAGGATGAGAACATACATGAAGCAACCAGCCTAGGCTCTGGAACCATGTCCAGAGGCTCACTTACCAAATGCCCTTCCTAATAAGCAACAGCTGTCTCTGTGGTTTCTCCTCAGCAAGTGATTCATGTCTTTCTCCAGATGCGATAAGCGGAACAACTGTTTACTTAGATATAGTACAGAGGGACAATTGGAAAAATGGTCGACTGTCAGCTGGAAATATTTTGCTGTTATTTGATCCTTGACAATTAGTCTGAATTAGTCATATGGTGTTAATTGGCAGGGTGTTCTTTCAGGCACTGCAGTGGCTGAACCAATAGGCCTTACTTAGAAATGAGAACTATAGGCAAAGGCAAACCTGAAAGGAAAAAAAAAAAGGGAGTTAATTTAAAATTTCAGATTCTGTTCTCACATTCTTCAAGGCAGAGTTGTCATCTTCAGCCCAGCCAACTGGTCAATTCAATTTAGTTCAAATGATTTATCAAGCACTTCCTATGTGCCCAACATTGTGCTGGGAGCCAGAAATACCAAGACGAAAATGAAAGTCTCCTTTTTCAAGGAGACTCATTTAACTATTGTAGGTTGCCTGCTGTGGCTCCCCTAATGTGTGCCCAAATTCTTGGGGTGAGATTTATTTTGTTCATAGATCAGAAAGGCTAAAACTGGGAACATTTCACTCCTTTTAAATTCTTCCTCTTCAAGTTAATTGACATGAAATACAAATGAAACTATATTCTGAGTGAGAATATTTTCTTGGGGGATAGGGGAAATATGGAAAAGAAATGTTGAGTTTTGATATTTTGGGATACTGAGGAAGTTTTTGAATCTTCTCAGGAAGAATATCATACCTTGGATATGGAAGTTAAAAATGAAAGTCTCAGTCTAATTATGTTTATGTAATTTAAGATATTGCATTCTATTTTTTGCCTATGCAATATGCACCACTATAGTTATCTCCAAATATATTATTTAATAGACATATCATAAATATTTCTATAAGAAGGTAGAAAAGTTATGTTCACGATTCAGTTCCCCCAAAGAAGGAAAAATGTAATATTTTGTGAAATCTTTACCAAATCATCAATTGCTGTATCTCAAGAAAAGAGAGAGAGAGAAGAGAAGAGAAATCTGTATCTTATTTCTTAACAGAAACATCTCTAATATTAGGGATGATGACTCCATTTTTATAATTAAAGATGCAGAAAAGACACTGCCTTCAGAAAAGGAAAATGCTATACTGTACCAGAGATGGGGTTGATTTAACAACAAACATGAGTCAATTCTAATTTTGAGTGATGAGGCTGAAAAAGCTCAGCTGACTTTGCACTGATGGTTTATTTAAACACATTATTAAAAACGTGTAAATAGGCTGATTTACTCCTTCCCCCAACTTCTTGGCACCAGCTTGAATTTCCAACTGGATTCCATTCTGGATCATACTAATGGGGGATTATTGAGGTTAGCTTGTTCAGGTATACTACATTTTGAGTGGAGAATGGGTTCTTTTTTACAAAAAGCGATTGCCTTTAGGAAGGACAGGGCCAGAGGAAATAAAATAAAGTGACAGCAGGATTTAAGTTAGATTTTTTTTTTGGCCTAGAAATTAATAGAATCTTCAAGTTGGAAGAACTATAGAGGTTACCCAGTTTAACCTCTCACGCTTTGAGGGATTCTTTTCTACTTTGTCTAAGACTGATAGTCATCTAGTGTGTTTCTATGCCTTCAAAAGCCTTGAGGCAGTTCTCAGTTGTATGACTCCTATTTGTTAGGGAAATCTTCCATGATATTGAACTGAATCATGCCTCTGAAACTTTAACAATCAGCTCTACTTCTGCTTTCTGGAGTCAAGCAAATAAATCTGTTTCCCTCTTTTGATATTTAAAGAGTTATCACATACATACATTTTCCCTTACACTTTTCTAGATTATTTCTATTGTGACATGATTTTGATAGGTAACTACTACTAATAATTTTAATAGTTGGCACAATGCATAGAATGTTGGATCTGGAGCTAGGAAGACCTGAATTAAAATTCAGCCTCACATATTTTTTAGTGGATGAGCTTGTAGGAGCTGCTTAACCTCATTTGTAAAATCAGGAATGTTGGGTTGTTGTCTGGACCAAATGAGATATTCAAAAAATGTTTCTCCAACCTTTAAGAGTTATATAAATGCTAATTATTATTAATAACTACCATTTTGGTTACAGTCCTGTCACTTTTTGAGATAGGGAAGGAAAAGTTTGACCTGTGATTGGTGTGGAGATGATGAAGAATTTTCCTCTTCTAGGCAGCTGATTCACAATGGATAGTGAGTTGGGCCCTGGAATCAGGAAGAACTGAGTTCATATCTCCTCTGACACTTTCTGATTGTGTAACCCTGGACAGCTTGTAATTTCTATTTGCCTTAGTTTCCTCAACCATAAAGTGGAGATAATAAAAAGCATTTACCTTCTCCTAAAGTTGTTGTATAGGTCAAATGCAATAACATTTGTAAAACTGATCGGCATAAAGTAGGTATTATGTAAATGTTTATTCTTGTACTATACTAATGCAGATAGGTAATTGCTCTGCAACTTAAGGGAGCAGAGATTTTCCGAGGGACACAGAGAGGGTTAATAAATGTTCTAGATCACATCAAGAATATATGATATATTAAAGGCAAGATTTAAAACTAGATTTTCCTGAATTGAAGCTACCATATCAGCTTTCCATCACTACACCAAAGATTGGCAAACTGCTATCCAGTGGCCCATTCCTATTTTTGTAGGACTTAGGAGCTAAGAATGATTTTTTACATTTCTGAATTTTTTTTTTAAATTTAAAACATAGTTACTGCCCTAAGCTGCCTTTATCCAATAAAATAGAACTCCAAACTTCAGATGTCCTTGGCCTAGGGAAGAATTTAATCAGGACTTGGGAAAACAGCAAAGAAGAGATTGGAGATTTTTAATAATACTACAGATCTTTCTCTATGTAAATAGTTTAGAGACAGTAGTGTATTTCCCTCTGTTCTGACCCCAAAATCTGTCTTTCTTTCAAACATCTGCCCAGTTGGTTTTATAAAAAGTCTTTCCAGATTCAATTCCATCATGTCTAGTTACTATTAACTCCCATTCTTCCAACCCCCTTAGCATTTATGTACAGTGAAAAGAAACAATTTTCCGTCAAAACCCAGGAGAGATGAGGAAAGCGGAGCTCACTGAGTTTCTTTTCAGCGTCCTGACTGATTTCCCACCTGGTTTCTTTTAGGTCTAGGTCAGAGTACTTATTTTCATAGCTGCTTCAAAAGGAAAGGCCAAAGGGTTATGTAAAATTACACAAAGGGTTGTACAAAGTTACACAAAATTATACAAAGAATCACACAAGCTACCAGCAACAGGGAAGGGGGTAGGAGGAAGGAAGGCCAATTTTTCCAGGGGAAGCTCCTGGGAGAATATCTTGGTTACCAGTGGTTTCCTTGCCCTAGCAAGCAGGGAACAGGACAGGGTTTCTATCCCAGGGGCAGGGTGATATAGAGAGAGCACTAGACTTGTATGTAGTTGGGGAAACCAGGCTTTGAATCCTGCCTCTGACATGTGTGACGAAGATGGGAAAATCACTTCATGTAACTGAAGCCTTGCTTATAATAAAATGGGGACAATGAAATAGGTACCAAGAGTATCTACCTCACAGAGTGGTTGTAAGGAACAAATTAGATAATGTATGTAAAGTGCTTTGTAAACCTTAAATGGTATATAAATGTCAGCTATTGTTATTATAAATGAAGGAAGTAAGGAAACCCAGTGGGGTCTGGGGGTAAGGTAATCCCCTATTTCTTACTATTAATGGGCAGTCAGTGAATCTCTTAGGAAATTGTTGTTAACTCTCCAATCCAAACTGCATTGACCTTAGCCCTAGGGGCAAAGAAAAAGGTCTATCTGGAGCTTCTGCCGTGTGTAGCTAACCAATGTACTCATGGCTGAGCCCGTGCTTAGGAGAGTGTGGCTGTGGGAGCAATTTTGATTCATACCATGGAGAGGAGATATAGATTTTATTAGGAGGCCCTGGTGTAAAATGGACAGATAACATTATCAGAGCATCATGAGAAGAGTGGAAAGGTACTGAAGTGCCTGTGCTCATAAATCTGTATTGAACTTCTATCCAGGTTTAACAACGTAACTAGTTTGGAGAGAAGAGAAGATTCTTAACATTTCAACTATTTCTTTATCTCATTAAATCTTGGTATTTGCAAGGGCCAAATTTCCAAGGGGTCTCTGACAAGACACTTGCTGTGCTGTTCCTGGTTTCCCATATATGAGCTCAAGAGGTCACCAGAGGCTGGATCTGTGAACTGGAGTCCTAGGTTCATAAAGTTTCCTTCACTCGACAGGGGTCTTGATCAAGTCCTCTCACCTAGGATTTTTCAATTGAAGACCCAGAAGGGTTTTATTGGGTAGATTTAGAACTAGAAGGGACTTTAGAGGGCATTTAGTACAATTCTTCCATTTTTTTACATGAGAAAGCTGGAGTCCTGAAATTTTTCTTAAAAGAAAGAATAATATGAAACTTCTCTCTGTGTTTATCTGTCTCTTTGTCTCTGTCTGTCTATCTCTCATATCACAATCTATTTTTTTAAAGTTACCATTATATGAATCCTCCATTTCTAAGGATTTGCATCAATAATTAATCTCCAGAAAAGCACTTCTCTAAACACCTGATCTTTCTTGTTGTGTCCTCTTTTGTGAATCTATTTGCTTTTGGGAATTGGAAGATAATGACAATTTTCCAGGTAGGGACTAGGCTTCTAATGTCTATTAAGTAATGTAGTGATACTGACAGTAGTGATGTGATGATGACAATTGATTGGTGGTAGTTGTGGTGGTGGAGACAACACTGGCAATGATGAATGTTCTAGGGATGATGTGTGATAATGCTAAGGATAATGTGTATGTGTATACACACGTGTATATATGTATAAGTATCTAATGTATGGGTATGTTTGTATATGTATACATATGTACATATGCATATATAGACTTTTACATTTTACAAAATGCTTGTTTCACAAACATTTATAGAGGACAGACAGTATTATTTTTGTCTATAGTTAAAGAAATTGAGTCTGAGGAGGGAAGTACAGTGCTCATAGTCATAAAGACAGTGGCAGGACCAAGAATTGTGCTTGGCAAATAGAAAGGGAGGAAACTTTTATTGATTGGTTGATTGGTGCTTCTAATTCAGAGCTTTTTCACTCTATCATGCTGCTTTGGGGTGATGGTTATGATTAAGGGCAATGTTTTTGGGAATGGACATGATGGTAATGTGATACAGGGAGGGATGATTTTGGGGAAGTTAATAATGATCATTAGTGATAATGGGATTGGTGACAATGACGTTAAGTAGTATGAGAACAAGGATGACTAAGGATGATATGTTGTTGCTGTTGTTTTTGTTTTTTGTCTTTTGTGCCCAACAAGGATCAAAATAGCATCACAATGTCAGGTCAATGTAAAGTGTGTCTGGCTGTAGCTGTTCATATCAATACAGACTTAGAAAGCTCTTCCACAGATCAAGCACAAATAGGCCATATGACCATTTGGGAGGGAAATGTCTTTAAATCGGTATATCTCAATTTCTTTTGAGTTGCCCAAATTCTGCTTTGCTCAGAAAGCACAGCATCTTTGATGTGGACACAGGATTTTCCAATATAGAACTACTTATAGAGGTCTGAGATTCCTAAGATAACAGTACAACTTCTGGAAGCCAATAATAGAGGTGGAAGAGAAAAGGTCTGGGACAGAGCACAAGGGGACACCTGAATGAAGCCAGTAGGCATGACTTGGCTGAAGATCTTGCAAAGGATACTTGCAAAAGGCTATCAGAAGGAGGAGGAACCGGGAGAGAACATGGCCATGAAAATCCAGTTCCATGATTCATATTTAAGACTTATTTAAGACGTTGATGTTTTAGGTTAGTAATAGCTCCTGTGCACATGTCTGCCACTTAAATTCTGGATAGAGCTTTGGCTCTGGTTCTCTTTGTAATCTTCCCTAAATAATTTTGCATCTCTGCCTCAGTTTCCTTCTATCTGAGGTGGGAGATGGGGGAAAGCATAAGCATGCTCAGCACAGGGCTGTTTTAGAGATAATTTAGCTAATGTCTGTGAAGCTCTTTGAATCTTTTTTATCATAATAAAAATATTATAACTTATAACCCCAGAAAGAGGCAGGCAGGGGAGTCCTTATGAAGCACTGAAACCCAGACAAACATAATTTGAAAGTAATTTGAATTGTAATGAGTAATTTGAATATGTAATTCAAAAGTAAATTCATTTTTGTGAACAAGCAAGAGGAAAAATTAGTTGTGGTTCTGTTGTAATAGATTATCCCAATTGTACCTCTTTCAATATGAATAGTTCTCAGATTGAGGTAGTGTCTCCTTGGGAGTCAAGATGGCTCTGGGTCTGGGGCTATAAATGAGACAGTCTGGGCTACATCAGGGCTGCAAGGAGTGTTGGGTAGAATAGTGGGAAAGGCACGGCGTCAGCTTGGCTACCTGAGCTATGATCAGATCCAGACTCTTGGTTCTGCTCAAACAGGATTAACCACAGATGGCAATTTTAGTGGACATTAACTGGACACTAAGAACAAAGTTACTTGAGCGTACCCTGCCTTCCCCTCTTATATATACTCCAACTTAAGAATTACAAAATCTCAACATTAGAAGGGAACCAAGAAGTGATCTAGAATCCGTCTTATAATAGACATGTTGGATCAGTGATCATCTGGCCTCCTGTGAAAAGAAATATATGATGTCTTAAGATATTTTGTCTTATATTTGGACAGCTCTAGTTATTAGGAATTTTCTTTTCTTCCATGTTGTTCTCAGTTCTGCCCACTTGGCTCAAGTGAAATAAGTCTAGAGCAATTCTCATGTGCAGAATAACATGTAGAAAGAAAAGAGATCATCAAAACTCAAAAATGGTTATAACCTTTTTTTTCCCTTACTTTCTCCTCTGCTTTCCTTCTGTAGGATAAACATCCCTAGTTCTTTCAACAAATAATCATATATTTGTACTCCTGGAAAATAGAACAAAGAATCAAATTAGACTGTGCAGATTCCCCAGAATAGAGAGATACCCCCATAAACATAGAATTATAGAATATCAGAGTAGGGGGTAATTTAGAGGTCATCCAACTCATTATACAACCGAGGAAATAGATTTGAAAAGAAAAGGGAATGGATGTGCTCAAAAATCAGTTAGGGCTACAAAATGGCAGAACAGGAATTAGAACTCAGCTTCCTCATGATCAGTCTAGTCTACTATGTATGTACATCATAATTATCTGTGTCACACTGATTCTACAACATGGACTAGAGTCTAATTGTGGAGGTGGGCTGAAGGCTCTGCCTGAAGTGAATATATGCTGGCATCATATTGTGTTGAAAGAAAAGATATTTCTAATGGAGTCTCAGTGTATAGGGACATATATGTTGGGAATATTTTGTGAACAGGAAGGAGCATGGGGTTTTGTGTTGATAAGGGAATCAGTGATCCATTTCAAATACTAACAGAAATTCTTGGGTCCAAATGCAAATTTGCTGTCTGGTTTGAAAGAGTTTGACTAATTTGATTGTTATTTCTTCATCAAAGCAAATTATAAAAATAAACACTAGCAGAAATGAGAAGCCAATATTGGGAATGATGAGTTCACTCTAACACTCTTCTTGTGTGTACTTATGATGCTCTTATTATTGTCTTTGGCTTGAGGGTTTTTTTTTTTTTAATGTTTTTCTTCCAAAGAGTTTGTTTCTGCTAAGAAGAAAAAAAATATATAAATGGGAAATTAACTGATCTTGAACTTGGTTCTCTTGAATGTGGTTGCAGATAACAGTATATTATTTCTCTATGCTGTATTTTTTTATATTTTAAATTAAATAGCAACTTTTAAAAACTGATATCTCGTCCCTAGGAAACAAAAGAAACAACAAAAAAAAAGCATCCTTAACCCTCTAAAAATATGACATCCAGTGTAACAGAGTTGGATTTGTTCTGCTTTGGCTACCAGAATTTCCTGTTCTAATGTGAAGCCACATGTTCCAGTGCTGAGCACAGCTGTGGTAGTAGGTGTCATTTTGTGTCAAAACCAAGATCCTGGAAATAAAAATTGCGTACTTCCTATTTTTACAAAGGAATGTGTATATACAATATGTAAAAAAGTACTTCTAATATCCCCATTTCAATATTATCACTTGTTCTACAATCAAGTGACATAATATTTGTAAAGCACTTAGCACAGTGTCTGACATATAGTAAAGTGCTCAGTAAATGATTATTCTATACCCTCACTCATGTACATGTATGTATGCACAGTTTTCCCTCTTCTTTCCCTGATCCAGGTAGTGACAGATTGTTCTTTACCTACAACCACATCTTGTTCTTGAATTATGTCAATCCACCAGACAACCAACTGGTGATCAACAGAATTGTGGTTTATGGAGGAGGGAGAAAAGGACACAATCTCCAACTTTTAGTTGGCTGTTCAATCCATCAACATATCTTCACAGAACTCCTCTTATCTGCTCAAATCTATGCTAGTCCCTATGGGAGAGAGAAGAAGATAGTTACTCATGAGCATCTCATAGTCTGGTTGTAAGTCGGATTCACCTACATGAAACAGAAAACAATAAAAACTCATCTATGTACAAGAGATAGGTAGACAGTTACCAGAGCTAAGTTTCAAAACTTTAAACTCCAATCTTTCCTAGAAACAACTTGTTCTAGAAGGATAGATACAAAATTAATCTACAGAGACTAGACTGTCAGACTTGTAATTTTTCCCTATACGGCTTGTTTACATGACTGAGTTGTAGTCACTGCATATGGAGTTCCTGATGCAGTGTGATGAATTAGAAAAAAAAATTTATTCATTCATTTGTTCTTTCTTTCAATAGCATTTGTTAAGTGGCTTTTGTAGATAAGGCGCCATGCTAGATTCTGGTGATACAAAGATAAATAATGAGATAGTTCCTACCTTCAAAGACTTTTTTACTTGATTTGGATTTTAACTTCCACTTTAAAACTCTCTTGTCAGATGGGCTAAACCAGGCAGAGGGCTAAAAGAACAGACCTCAAAGCTGCTGGTGAGTGAAGGGAATGTCTGTCCCACCATGGGAAGACTTACTTTTGTGAAATGGGCAGATGAGAGCAATTTGTTCCCAGGGCCATGTAGGTGGTTGAAGCTACTCTTGCTTCCTGGGTCATTGCCAGTTGTCTTGATTTTTACCTTCCCACTGAACTTTGATGGCTTTGGGAAAAAAAGTAAGAATGATGGCTTTGTATAACTCTGCCTTACTTAAAGCCAAATCATTCACAAATCAAGACATCACCTCATGTCACCACTGGTATTCAGAAATGAAGAATGAGCAACCACAATAATTTGATTTGGAACCAATACTTAGGTTCAGATCTCTGCTAATTACCAAGCCACTTCCCCTGTTTGGTCCTCAGATTATTCATGTGTAAAATGAGGAGACCAGATGATTTGAAAATCTAGTAGAAAGAACACTGGATCTGTGACCAAAGCCCCATTCTGCCCCTCACTCCTGGCTGTACTCAATTGTTTCAACAGTAAAAGGAAGAAGCTGGACTAGATAATTTTTGAACTCCCTTCTAGCTCCAAATCTATGCTCCAGGCTCCTTGGATTTCTTTTAGATTCTTCCCAGTTCTAGGTTCTAGGATGCTATAATCCTATGATCTCCCAGCCCAGTCTCCCTCTCCAATGCCATTTAAACAATGGAGCAATAGGACAGTTGTCTCTCGGTTAATAAAATTTCAGAGGAAGAGTATAGACAAAAGACAGGCAGGATTCTTCCTGACAGTCTATGGTTTGCCTCAGGGAGAAGGGCCACTCCTTCCTGCGGACTAAATGCCTGGGGGTTTACAATGTGATAATCACCTCTGTGTAGTTCATCAGTGTGAATGCCCGGTCAGATGGCCCCGTATTTCATGAACAGAAATAGGGTCACAAGTCAAATACATGCTTGGGGTCAGTGAAGAAACACAAAAGGAGATTAAACGGACAAAGCATGTGACTAGAGGGGTAAATTCCCTACTGCGGGTTAATCTAGCAGAAATGTATCAAAGCATGTAAGTGCCCTTTTCTTTTGTGACTCAACCCATGGAACCTTGTTCCTGCTGTCTCCCCCAACCATTGGACAGAACTGGGGTTGTCCTGGGAAGTGCCAGCGAGTGACCAAGCCTTCCTCTGCTGTTTGTCAGGCAGGACTAGTCACCTTGTTCTCTCCCTGGCCAAAAGAGAATCTCTGGTTTAAAACAACCAAAAGGCATGCAATTTGTGACCCTAATTCTAATAATGATGGACTACATGAGCTAGGTGGAGCAGTGGATAGAGTATATGTCTGGAGTTGAGAAGATTCATCTTTGTGAGTTCAATCTGGTCTCAGATGGACTAGTTGTGTGATCCTTAACTTAGTTTCCTCACTTGTAAAATTACATGGAGAAAGAAACGGCAAACCACTCTGGTATCTTTGCCAAGAAAACCCTAAATGAGGTCACAAAGAGGTAGTCTCAACTAATCAACAATGCATTTAACTAGCAAGTCTAACTTTCCAAAGTCCTCTTATATCCCTTCACACACTTCCCATTCCAACCAAATTGTCCTACTGCTGTGCCCTCTGCATGACTTTGTCTTGGTGACTTTGTCCGGGCTTTATTGTTTGCAGTGCTCTCTCTCCTTACTTCCAAATCTTAGATTCCTGTTCTTCTTCCTTCAAGTCTTTGCTCAAGGGCTCCTTCCTAAGAAAACTGATTCTGAAATCACTTAGTAGTGCTTCGCTCCTAGAACTGACTGGGTATGCATTTTGTATTTGTTTAAGTGTGTTAATGAGTTAATTTACAAATTACAAACCATAAAACACTATGTGGTGCTATGATGATGATGATGATGATGATGATGATGATGATGTTGCCTCACAATAAAATGCAAGCACCTTGAGGGCCAAGACTGCTTTGTTTCTGTCTTTGCCTTTCCAGGTATGTAGCACAGTTCCTGAAACCTAGTAATATTTCGTAAGTGTTTGCTGAATGAATAGTTGAATAACTCAGTGAATGGCCAAGGAACCCCTGAGAGATGGGCTGAGCAGGATCAGAACTACTGTTTCCCTTTTGTTGATGAAATAATGGTTGTTTATCCTTTCTTTTCAAAGAAAACCAGTGACACCACAGGGTGATGTCTCGACTTGTGAGTGAATTAGATTTAAGTGAGACAGAGTTGCACAAGAGTAGTAAGCCTCAGTCTTTTTTTTCTGAGTCATCAAAATTCAGTGGTAGGACACAAGTCAAGGCAGTTGGGGATAGACTGGGAGACAGTGGATGACCTTGGTGTCTTCAGTGTCTGAAGTGCCTGTTTCAGCTGCTTTCATGAAAGTTAGAACAAATTGTTCTCATCTTCCCATTTCACTCAGGGACGTCTTCACATGCTTGAGATACACATTCTTCTAATTCACTAACAGCTTTGAGGTCTATCAATTACCCTTGGTGAAATAATCAGGACTTAGAGAAAAGAAGCAATTTGTTCCAAGCCACATAGCAAGTAAATAGCAGAACTAGGATAGATACATAAATATATTTTTTTCTTTTTAAAGTATATTTTATTTTTTCCTAATTACATGTAAAGATAACAACACTCATTTAAAAGACATTTTGAGTTCCAAATTTTCTCCCTTCCTTCCTCTCTTTCTCCCTCCTAAGACAATAAACAAATTAATATAGGTTATTATCATGTGCAGTCATGTAAACCATGTAGGGTATAGTTCTTTTCAAGCCCAATCTAAAGATCTCTTCCCCATACTGTTATCTTGGAGGAAACTATACTATCCTTACCTTGTATAGTTTGGACAAACTCTTTCCTATTTCCTTCCCTAGATTGAGGAAAAAGCAGTGTCTGCCTTTCTTTATCTGTCTTTCTGCTGTGTCTTTATCTGTCTTTCTGCTGGCTTATAAACATACAGTATCCCTAGCCCTAGACAGTCCTATCAAAGATAAAATGAAAGACATAAAAAAAGAAAGGAAAAATCATACTGATTCAAAACCTAATGGCTAAGTACCTAATTTAAGGGAAGCCTATGACTCCCCTTGATTAATTTTCCAGGAAATCGTAAGTTTTAGAAGTGGCAATGACCTTAGAGGTCATCTAGTTATACACCTTCATTTTACACATGGGGAAACTGAGATTCAGAGAGAGTGACTCCCCAAATTCTCACAATAAGCAGCCAAGTCAGTCATTAAGCATATATTAAGTACTTATTATGTACTATATACTATTCTAGGGATTAGGGATAAAAAGAACAGAATGAAAAAGAAAAAATAATCCCTGCCCCCAAAGACTTTACATTTTATAGAGGGAGATAAAACATGCACAAAATATAAGAATCATTGATTATAATCACTAGCATTTATAAAGCACTTTAAGGTTTACAAAGCATTTTACAAATATTATCTCATTTTATCAGGTGATTCAATCCAATTCCAATAGATGGAATTCCAAATGATGGAAAGAGGATTATCGGGATTGAATGTGGACCACAACATAGCATTTTCATCTTTTTTTTCCTTTCTCACTTTTTTCTTTTTTGAGCTGATTTTTCTTATGCAGCATGAAAAATATGTAAATATGTTTAGAAGAATTTCACATGCTTAATTTATATTGAATTACTCACTGTCTAGGGGAGAAAGTGGAGGAAGAGAGAGGGAAAATTTTGGAACATAAGGTTTTGCAAAGGTGAATGTTGAAAACTATCTTTGCATGTATTTTGAAAATAAAAAAGCTATTATTAAAAAAAAACCAAATATCTCATTTTATCCTCACAATAACCTAAGAAGTAGAGACTATTATTTTCCCCACTTAACAGATGAGGAAACTGAGTCAGACAGAGAGTAAGTGACTTGCCCAGAGTAAGTGACTTGCCCAGAATTGTACAATTAATAAGAGTTTGAGTCTGCATTTAACTTGGGTCTTCTTAACTTTAGATCCAACTCTCTATCAATTGTACCACAATGACTCGATAGAAAATAAGTATAAATAGTACAGAGTAATTGTGTGTGCCAAGGAGTACAGGAGGTTAGGAGTTAGAGGGGTAGAAAGGTCTCATGAAAGATGAGAAAAAATTTCTTAACAATCAGAACTGTGGAAAATCAGACTGATCTGTATCTTAAAACACAGTGGGCTTTTCTTCCTGAGAAGGCCTTTAAGCAGAGACTAGATAGTGACTTGCCAGGTATATTACTGTATATATCCCTTTTATGTATGATTAGACTAAATGACTACCATTGTCCCTTCTGAATCTCAAATTTAGTGATTTTGTGATACTATAACATGGTGTCTGCCTGAACTTTTACAAGAAACTGGTGATTTAAAGAGCCTAGAAGGTGAAAAAAGAATACATTCTGTAAGTTGATTCTGAGTTCAGATTTCAGTTCTCTGAAAGGTAAGAGACCAACAATCCTTTTGTTTTCTTCCAATTGTTAAATTTATATTATCCACCTGGAAGTACCCTCTAAACCAGGAATTCTTTTTCTTTAAATTTAAGCTTATTATTTTCAAAACATATGCAAAGATAACTCTCAACATTCATCCTTGCAAAATCTTGTGTTCCAATTTTTTTTCCTTCTTTCCCCCAGATGCCAAGTAATCCAATATATGTTAAACATGTACAATTCTTTCATATATATATTTCCATAATTATCATGTTGCACTAGAAAAATAAGATTAAAAAGGAAAAAAGTGAAGAAGAAAACAAAATGCAAGCAGACAACAAAAAAAGTGAAAATACTATGTTGTGATTCACACTTAGTTCCCATGGTCCTCTCTGGGATGACTCACTTCATCACAAGACCATTGGAATTGGCCTGAATCATCTCATTTTTGAAAAGAACCACATCCATCAGAATTGATTATTGTATAGTCTTCTTGTTGCTGTGCATATTGATCTCCTGGTTCTGCTAACTTCACTTAGCATCAGTTCATGTAAGTCTCTCCAGGCCTCTCTGAAACCATCCTGCTGGTTGTTTCTTATAGAACAATAATATTCCATAACATTCATATACAACTTATTCAGCCATTCTCCAATGATGGGCATCCACTCAGTTACCAGTTTCTTGCCACTACAAAGAGGACTGCCATAAACATTTTTGCACATGTGGGTCCCTTTCTCTCCTTTAAGATCTCTTTGGGATATAAGCCTAGTAGAAACACTGCTGGATCAAAGGGTATACACAGTTTAATAGTCCTTTGAGCATAGTTCCAAATCACTCTTCAGAAAGGCTGGATGCATTCACAACTCCACCAACAATGCATCTGTGTCGCCGTTTTGCCACATCCTCTCCAACATTCATCATTATCTTTTCCTGTTATCTTAGTCAATCTGAGAAGTGTGTAGTGGTACCTCAGAGTTGTCTTACTTTGCATTTCTCTAATCAATACTGATTTAGAGCACCTTTTCATATGACTAGAAATGGTTTCAATATCTTTATCTGAAAATTGTCTGTTCATATTCTTTAACCATTTATTAATTGGAGAATGGCTTGATTTCTTATAAATTTGAGTCAATTCTCTATATATTTTAGAAATGAGACCTTTATCAGAACCCTTGGATATAAACTTATTTTTTCCCAGTTTATTGCTTCCCTTTTAATGTTGTCTGCATTATAAACTAGGGATTCTTAACCTTATCTTTTGCAGTATGGTGAAGCCTTGGGACCCTTCTCAGAAAAATACCTTATTGCTTATATCCATAATCAAAGATATAGTAAATTTTAGTCAGAAGCTATGAAAAATAAAAATTTAAATTCCCTCTCCCCCCAAGTTCAAAGATCCTCTGAAATCTATCCATAGTGAGTCCAGGAAACCCAGATTAAGAGTCTTTACTCCAAACAAAACTTTGATCAAAACGAGTGTCAAAGGTCTGTTTTAGTAGTTAGTATCTGCTTAAAGACTGTGGGAAGAGACACCGTCAATCTTGCTCTCATAGAAGCTGTTTTCTAGTTTTTTTCTTCCTCTAACCTCTGCTTGAGGGATAAACTGATGAAACAGTTTTTTTTTTTTTTTTTTTTTTTTTTTTAATGAAAGAGTAAGGATAATGTGATTGTTAATGAAAGAGACATATTGGAGAAAACAACTAGGATTGTCATTTTTAAAATCCAGTATTATTTTCTTACAAATCTGGGCATAAACCTTGTGATATCTTTGGTCAGACAAACTTGGCAGGATGAACAACAATCTGTAATGCAAAGGATAGCCCTACCTGGAGGGAAAGTTTCTTGAAAGGAGAGATTTCTTGGATCATGACCACTGAGCTCTCCAGGGGCCATGTGAGAAGTCAGAATTTCCAAAAGGAAGGGCTTAAGAGCCTAAGCTTAAATGGAGAAGGAAGCAACAATGAACAGGCAGCCTCATCCATGCAGAATCCAATGGTTCCTAAGTTCATTTTGATATGTTCTCCAGTCTAACACATTCCAGTCCACTTTGTCCATTCCTGCCATACTTCTCACCTTATTACATCAAGGAACAGAGGACAGTAACAAATGGCATTGACGACGTCACAAATCAATTTTATTGGGAATGTATTAGGTTTCAGTAAAACTGAAGGACCAGACACCAGAGCAGACCAAAGGGGGGAGAGAGACAGCACACCAAGATTTACTTCTGAGTGCTACAAAATATTGCACTAAAAATAACATTAAAGATGAAATTTGTAATGAATCTCAAGCTGCTGAATTCCCTACGGCTGGGCCTGCCAAAGGCTCCGCGGCTCGCCTCTGTTCTTTTCTGTCTTTATTTAAATATTTTATACAGTTGTCTATGTTCATGTGTAGTGTGAACTGTCATTTATATTTCAGTCCACTCTAAAATGGATCTTAGACAGTCTCAAGCTGAGCCCAGCACTGAGTAGTTCTGAGAGGAGAGGGAAGTTGAAACGGTCAGGACAAATGAAGACTGATCGTTAATGCAGTTTTTGTGTACTTATATTTCGCTGTCATGTATCTCGCCTTAAAACTGATTTGTAATTCTATGGGTTTTGTGACATTATGATAAGATGAGATGTGAGTAAGACTGCCATTTAGCAGAGACGTTGATGCGTTTTTTGAGTTAAAGAGAGTGGTTGACTGGAGGAATTCAGGATTCTGACCCTGGGGCCTAATGTTTAGCAATAAGAACCTGCATATTTTGGAACTATAGTATTTCATGCTTTTCTATACATTAGACTTTACCAGAGTGAACTTTTGGAAGAATAAAGCATTTCCAAGATAAATTCAATTTTCCCCAGCATTGAACTTAACTTTGGGTGTCACCTAATGATTTACTCAAGTTTCAGAGTAAGAATATATTTTCATAGTCCTCACACCAAGGGAGAGAGAGAGTGGAAAATAAATGGAGCACCCAGGTTCTACAGAGAAAGCATGCTGTGCATTCAAGGAGAAATAAATGTGAAGTGCTCTCTCTCTGCTTCCTCTCTCGAAGACTTGTCTTTATCATTGCAGAGCTGGGACTTTAGAGAGTTACTAAGGGACATTAGGAAGGCACAGGATTTTTCAGGGTTTCCAAGGCAGAGCCTTTCTTTTTAATTTTTTGGTTAATACAGAGGAGGCATGATGGGGCATATTTTTGCACCTCTCCTGCTGATCAAATACATTCCTCTCACTTTTCCTCAAGCCATCAGTTTCCTGGCATGAAGGACATGTGCTGGAATTACCATCATCTCCCCATCTAATGTTTTTGAGAATTGTGTTATGAGCCAAATGTTACCACAAAAAGCAGATTCTACACACCTGGATGCTGCTGTCCAGAGTGGAACATATGCTGGGTCTGAGCTACATGTTGGGTAGGGGAAGGGGGGGTACAGAGGAAAGAAAAGAACATTTATTTCATCCCCTATCATTCTTATAGTATGACTACATGTCTGAGGGGAAAATGTATGGAATCACATTCTCTACTAGTTGATCTTCCCCGGGTATTGGAGATTCTGGGGGTGGCTAGATGTCTCTTTTGGGACAGTTGTTAGTTTTCTCTTTCAAGTAACTGAGATGGTGACTACCAAACCAACCCCTCAGGTAGCTTCCTTAATGCAAAAATACCCATGAGGGGCAAGGCAGATCATTGACCTAGAAAGGCAGGTTATGGATCTAGAAACCCAAGTATTACCTTATTATATATTGGGGAAGTTTTTTTGTTTTTTTGTTTTTTTTTTTTTACAAAGAACCTCTATAAAGCTTAGTCTGTCCTTTAAGCATTATTAGAATAAACAAATGAATGAAGTGAATTAATATAAAAAAGTTTTACTGTTTGCTGCATGCTTTGGGTTACTGACTTAGGTTTTTAAAAAATCTGTTTATTTTTGTTTATTTTATTTCGTTTTTGCTTATAGGCAGACACAATTGACTCAGTTATGTTCTGTCCAATGGAGGATGCACCTGGTTTTCATATAATACTTTTGGTTCATGTAATTTTGAATATAAAAGTAAAAGCTCATTGCAAATAGGAAATGTGTCACTTTTTTCATTTAGATTCCTAGCACCTGGCACATAGTAGGTTGATTTATTATATTATTCCTTGATTATGAGTTGACTGATTATATTATCCCTTTGTTCCTTCAAAGTTTGGACATATTCAATACAGAAATTTGTTTTGCTTGACTATATATATATATATATATATATATATATATATATATATATGCATTACTGTTTTTTAAACATTTTTCAGTTAAGGAGAGAGAGAGGAGGAAAAGAAATTACATTTTTTCATTAAAATAACTTTTTAAAAATTATGCTTCCAAGTAAAATTTCAACAATTTGTGATTATGTATGTCAAAATGTGACACGAAGTGTCAGTAATGTCTAGTCAGGAATGATGCACAATACATGATGTTTATTGTAAAGGCAGGTGTATTTTGCCTAGGGCCAAATATTGAGTTGGGAACATCAGTAGGAGCTGTCTGCCCAGAGCCGTCCATCTTCACAGGGATATAGGAAAGTCCCCCAAAGTCAGAATGTGGCTCCCCTGGAGCAGAATTAGGTGGGCTCCTCAATCCTTCTAATAAGTCAGCCTTAAAGACCAAGTTAACAGGTCTGCTCTGGTTAAGGCTGGCTGACCAGTGGGCAAAACTATGCATTTTTTATATAGTTTTTCTAGTAAGGGATGAGGAGATTTATCTGGGGTGAACTCAGGCAGTATCTTGGAGCCAGCTAAGCTTAGTTATAAGAAACTCCTTTCTAGAAGATGTAACCAGTGGTTGTAACTGAAATTTATATGAATTTTTATATTAAACCTATATTTGATTGCTTACCATCTCAGGGAGGAAAGATGGAAGGGATAGAGGGAGAGAGAATTTAGAACTTGACTTTTTAAGAAATGTTAAAAATTAGAGTACCTAGATGATGCAGTGGATAGAGCATCAGCAGGAAGACCTGAGTTCAAATCTAGCTTCAGACACTTAAAACTTATCGTGTAACCCTGGGCAAGTCACTTAACCTCAATTGCCTCACAGAAAAAAATGTTTAAGAAAATGTTAAAAAATTGTTCAACATGTGATTGGGTGTTATTATATGTATAGGTGTGTGAGTGTTTGTTATTTTGCTAAAAGGCAGATGCCTTGCAATTACAGTCACATATAATATGGGGGAATTTTAGGAATTTAATTACAGTATAACAACAGCTGACAGGGCAATGTCCTATCCTGTGCCCATTTCTCTGTTCTCAATTTCCATAGTCCAGGCTTTATGGATGTTCTTTAGTGCAGTGGGGGATCATAAATTTCACATACATTTATCAGGAAAAAAAGTTCAAATGGCCAGGAGCAAGAAACCTTGGTCCTAATGAATGGTAATATCTATGTAAATATTAATTGGATTGACTGATTTAATTAAATCATCTCAATTTAATTCAAGTTAAGAAACATTGATTAAACACCTACTATGTGCCAGGGAGATCTAGGGTGAGAGTAGATATATAAAAAGGGAAATCAAACCCTCCTCTTCAGAGCATCCATTCAACTGAGGAGTTCAAGTCAATGAACTGTTGATTTTTTAATATGAAGCCTTTGTTAGAATCATCTTCCAGAGGTAGAAAATCTCTGAAAATCTTTGTTAGTTTGACAAGTGAAAATGGAGTAATGTGTTTATTCATTCAACAAACATTAGGTAGTTATTACATACCATGCATAGGGAAAGTTTACAAACTAAGACATAGCTGTTGACTCAAGGGCCTTATAATTAGGGAGTGGCAGCTGGTAGAGCTATGGAAACATGAACATAGATGACTGAAATGTAAATTATAATATGATAAGGGGAAAAGGAAAATACAGAGCACTGTGGAATCAGATAATGGAAAAAACAATTATTTCCAAATGGAAAGTCCATTGAAGGCTTCATGGAGAGACCGTGTAATTAAGTGGAAATATTGCAAGATCAGAAGAATTAAGACCAGCATTCCAATACTATCAGGCACTTTAGTTGTGTGATTCTTGGCCATCTCCATATCATGTATCACTCTCACCTCCCGCCTGCAGGTACCTTGTACTCTGCATCTGGGAAATCACCTCAATCCCTCATCTCATCTTGTCCCCAACCAAACTTCCACTAGGTATCCCCACACCCTCATCCCTGCTCCCAGCTCCACTTTATGTGTTATCTTCCTTGCTTGGAATGTTAATTCCTTGAGGGTTGGAAAAATGCCATCTTCATCCAGAGTGAGAGCTATGGAGACTGAATGTGGATCAAAGCACAATATTTCATGGTTTTTTTTTTTTGTTTGTTTTGTTTTGTTTTGTTTTTTGGTTATTGTTATTTGTTTGTTTTCTTTCTTATGTTTTTCTTTTTTAGTCTGATTTTTCTTATACACCATGACAAATATAGAAATAGGCTTAAAAAATTGAACATATTTAACCTATATCAGATTGTTTGCTGTGTCAGGAAGGGAGAAAGGAAAGAAGGGAGAGAGAAAAAACACAAAGTTTTTCAAAGGTGAATGTTGAAAACTATTTTTGTATGTTTTTGGAAAAATAAAAAGCTATTATCATAATTTTAAAAAATGAATGTTGTAAACTAGCTTTTACATATATTTGGAAAAATAAAATAATATTTAAAAAGGGATACATATCCTGAAACATAGTAATCATATAATAAGTTCTCAAATTATCTATGTAGTCACTTAACTCCCCTAACCCTCAATTTTTTCCTCTGAAAATGGGGATGCAAATCATAGCACCTACTTAACAGGTTTGTTGTGAGGATCAAATACAATATTGTAAATAAATACTCTGTATCTCTTAAAATATATTAACTATTATTATCATTATTAGATATTATCATGGAGGAGATAGATTTTGATCTGTTCTAGGGAAGGTTAGCTAGAATTTAAAAAAAAAATTTATGATAGACAGAATAAGATAGAATAGATGGAATAAGAAGCAAAGATAAGAGGAATTGCTCAAACACTGATATAAAAACAGGAAAGTATGGGCCTTATATTGGGGTTATTAGCCAGTTTTGTTCATGGTGATGTTTCTACACTAATTTGTCTTTGAGACTCATCCTGAAAAGGAACCTTACATCCAAACGATTACTGAGTAAATTTTTTATCTTACCTATCTACATCTTGTTCAGCTATTTTTCAGATATGTCTAACTCTTCATGACTCTATTTGGTAAAGATACTGGTTTATCCTTTCCTAATCTAGCTCATTTTAAAAGATGATGAAACCGAAGGAAACAGGGGTAAATGACTTGCCCAGGGTTACACAACTAGTATGTGTCTCAGGCTAAATTTCAACTCAGGAAGATGAGTTGCACCATATAGCCACCCCTACAGCTACTTGATCCCAGGTCATGCTTTGTTTGTTCCTTATAGCTAATAAATGCATCCTGTTTTCTGCTCTGCCCTTGAAAGGGGTACTTCCTCCTTCCCATTAATATGTATTTTATACTTCTTACTGAGGATACAATAGTCAAATAAACATTATCATTACTGCTAGAAAGGAGATGAGAATCTACTGCCTTATGGTTCTGTTTGCAATCCCTTTGTCTACACAGACTAAATTTCTTTTCTCCTGTTATATGTTGTATAAAACAAAATATAAGTAGAATATAGCAGAATAGTAGAAGATAATCTTTTTGAGTATAAGAATTATCTTACTTTTTCATTGTATTCCCAGCAGCTGACACATAGTTAATGCTTAATAGATGTTTATTGATTGATTGATAAATTGATTGGAGAGAAACTAACTGATAGGGTGGTCTAGCTCCTACAATAGACTAGATTAGTTAGATTGGAACCTTGGTAGAATCTGGATCCTTCTATGGAGGTTTTATTTGCAATAGAACTTCCCACAGAAAAGAGAACTGAAGTAGCATTGGAAAAACATGACAGCCATCATCATAGTTTCCCAGGAAAGTCTTTTCTCTGAAGCCTGTAACTCTTCAGCTTGTGCAAAAAGCCAGTAGTTTCTGAGTTAGTTAGTAATCTGGGGAGATGAGGTCTGGATTCTAGTTCTGACATGATCTTCAATTTCTTCTGGATGGAATCAAGTGGGTAGAATCTTGGACATAAAAAATCAGAGGGATCTGAGTTCAAATTATACTTATTCTGGACAAGTCAGAATCTTCTTAAGCCTCAACTTCCTCATTAAAATATAATATAATAATAACATAACATAATATTATTATTATATTTTATATATAATATAAAAATAATAAAAATAATAATAGCATTTACCTTATAGGGTTGTTCTGAGGATTAAATTAGATTATATATGTATAAAGCTTTACAAATTCAAAGTGATATATAAATGTGATAATTATGAAGATGCTGCTGCTGCAGAGATGGAATTTAAAATCAGGTCTTTTAACTCCAAATTAATTAAAAATTTTATCTCCCCAGATAAGTTGCCCTTATGGTCTTTGAGTCCATAAGGAAAGATTGGAAAAATTCATCATGCTGTGGCCATTCTGGTGATGTCTTTCTCATTTAGCTAGACTGGACCTCGGATGCCAGAGTCATCAAAAAGAGAGTCATACTCAAAATCGTTCCAGACTCAACAGAGCTTGTGCTCCTTCAACCTAGCTTTTGAGAATCCAGGGAGAACTCTACACCAACACCTAGAAGAAAATGTTAGTGGAGTAATAAGAAGATACTTACTAGTGCACCTCTGGTTTCACTGATCTGCAGGTTTTCTCCAATAACTCTAGTAATCTCTCATCCATACTTAAAAAAAAAAAAAAAGAAGAAAGGAGAAAAAAAACAAAAAAAAAAGAAAGAAAGAAAGAAAGAAAGGGAGAGAACTAGGATTGAGTAAAGTTTATTCAATCAATCAATAAACATTTATATGAATTTTCTTTGTGCCAGTTATTGTGGTAGGTGCTGATGAAGACAGAATGAAACAGTTTTTGACCCAAGGATTTTACATTCTATTAGGGAAATCATGTATACATAAGGTACAAAAAGAGGGAAGAATTTTGGGAAGACTAAGTTTGAGTTAGATGGGATATGAACAAAAAGAGACATGGTAGGGAAAAAAAAAAGATTTTATGCTAGCACATGGGGTTTAGTGGAACAAGAGATAGGAACTCGCTAATCATGGGATTGGGGAAGTAACAATTGACTGGGCCTGCTACCCTCCATGATCCTGGCTTTGAGGAAAGTGGCCTGAGTTTACTCTAAGAAGCCAGAGTAGGAGGTGATCTACAAGCCCACATGGCAACAGTTTTCTAGCTCCAGTTCAAGATGGAGATAGAAGAAGCACGCTGAAAAGAGACCCTGCATATACACCATATGGACATTCCTCTTTATTTCGGGCCTGACTTCTAAGACTCCCATGTCACAAGGGCACTGTCTGATTCCTAGTCTTTTTGGTGCTGAGTGTGCTGCCTGAGACCTTTGTCCAGGAGGCTGGACTCTGCCAGCTGGACTGGAAGTTCAAATCCCTATCACTGTTGTGCACTACTAGCCAGCCCCTTCCCCAGTCCTGACCTGGAATGTATTTCCTTCTTAACACCACCTTCGTTCTATCCTTAATTTGAATTATATTTCATCTCAGTTGCTCTCCTCTCCAAAGCCTTTCCTGAGCTTTCCAGGTTATACCAATCTCTCATCACTGAAGTATCAGGGATTTTGCTCTGTTTTCCCTTTGCCCCTTTCATTTCATGTATTACATCTGTGTTCATTCTCTATCTTCTCAGTGGAGAATAAGCTCTTTGAAGGCAGCAATTATTGCTTCACTCTTTTATAGATACTCTAGGGCATAGAATGTTAGACAGAATCAGAAAGATAAGTTCAAATGCTAACTCAGACACTAACTTGACTGGGTGACCCTGGATAAATCATTTAACCTCTTAGCTTCAGTTTTCTCATCTGTGAAATGAGAATAACAATAGTCTCTGCCTTTTGAAGTTGTTCTAGGGATAAAATACACACACACAACACTTTGTAAGCCTCTAAGTATTTTATAAATGTTAGTTCTTAATAGTATTGTCTCCAGTACTGGGTACAATAACTTGCACAAAGTAGACTTTTAACAAAACCCTTGTTGGATTGAATCGAACTAGTGCTTGTATTACTAAATTAAGAGTAGGGGAAGGGGAAGGACTATAAGGTTTTGGTTGGGGTTTGGTAGAAAGACTGATGGTCACTGACCATTATTCGGCGTGGGCTCCAAATTGCTGGGTGAATGTAGGTGTAACTTTCACATTCAGGTTTTCTGGATGGTAACCTCTCCATTGTTTAAATTAGACAGAATAGGCAGTGAAGCTAGTGAAAGCACTGCAGACACACTCACATATGGAGATTATCAATTGGTAATCAATCAGTACATGTAAACATTTATTAAGGAACCACTATATGTCAGGTATTGTGCTAGGCAGAGGCAAAAGTAACTCGTTCAGGGTCATACGGCTAGTAATTGTCTGGGGATGAAGTTGAACTCTTTGCTTCCTGACTCCTACTGCTAGTCCTGACTGTGTGTCACACAGCTGCCAAATGAAACAATCCCAATCCCCAGTGGATTTACGCCCTAATAAAGACAAGTACAATTAAAATATCTATACCATAAATATAAAATTAAAAATACAAATATATGCAAAGTAATCAGATATAAAGTAGTTTGGGGAGGGGTAAACTAGCAACTGGTGGCCAGGAAAAGCTTCATGTAGATAATGGTGCTGGAGATGCATCTTAAAGATCTCTGTGAAGTGGCAGTAGGGAGGGGATGTATTCCAAGCATGAGGGACAGTCAGTGTAAAAACATGGACATGAAAGATGGATTGCAAAAAAGTCTCAAATAAAACTCTTTGTTATAGTTGCAAAATTCTTCAGTCTTTTTTTTTTTAATATATAGTGTGAGTTATTGAATCTTTCCTTAATTTATTTACCCTGAGAGGCAGACTGGTGTAATGAAAATGGTGCCCCATTTCTCATCAGTAGGCTCAAACTCAAGTCTTCTGGTTGTCAAGCCGCTACAGTAGGAATTCATTTTCCAGGGAGGATTTTCTTTTTCCTATTAGAAGTTTCTAAGCCCAGGTTGCAGGAAACGGCCAATGGAAAGGATGAAGAAAAATCAATGCTTGGGAAGCTTGCAACCCCCAAAACTTGTAGCTGTTTGCCTTCGCTGTAGGACCAGGATCCTCAGATATACTCCAGTCCCCAAACAAGCTGGGACTTCCATATAAGGGAAGATTTGGTGGGGCAGGTAGAGGTACCACAACCCTGAATGCAAACAGGAGCTCAGGGGAGCCATTTAATCTACCCCTGCCATAGAGACCTTTCTACCAGCATCCTCCCCTCCCCTTTCCCTCACTCCACTTTATGGCGCTGCAGGACCTCTGCCAGAGGATAATAAAATGTAGGAAATGACACATATAAATAAAACTCACTCACCTAAAAGCCCAGCACATCAAGCATGTCTGGATGTTTTTCATTATCTATTTTTTTAAAAAACCCAGCTTCATTTTTACCCTTTCTAACTCACTCAGCCTATTTTTCTCCCTCCTGTTCTATTCCTTTCCATTTGATACTGTTGTTTCCTGGTCTATCTTGTTCTATTTCCTTCCAGCCTGTGCCCTTTATGTTCATTTTCATTAAGTATAGACTTTCTCTTTTTGCTCTATTTTTCCTCTGAGCTTCTTTCTGGTCTAGTCCTCACTAAAAGCACAGAAAAGCCTGGTAAGAAAGACAACTTGTACTCTCTGTTCAAGGTCTGTTTTGGACTCGTGTATCCTGTCTGGGCCCCACTCACTGAAACAGAGTCCTTTCTGAAGGCAACTGACTTTTGTTATCTTTCTTGTTTGTATGTGTTGCAAAATTTATTTTATTTTCAATTCACAGAACAAAATGACCATTGCTATAACACAGTACGATAAAAAAGATGATTGCACATGAAACTGCAAATCTACATATACAACTTGTTATTTCTTCCAAACATGCAACAAAGTTATCATGTAAATTCTTTCTTTTTTTTCCTTTTTTTCTTCCCCTTCACCCACAGTCCAGAGATGGTTACCATTTTATAGACACAAATAGGTGTGTGTGTGTATGTAAAATTATTCTAATATCTTTCTTATGTTCTTTATTTTTAATTTGTGTATTTATAATAGTCAAAATGACTTAGTTGCTCAAAATCATTCTTAAAATAATATTGCTGTTAGTATATATAATGCTCTTCCAGTTTTGCTAACCCCACTCCTTTCTTTTGCTAATAAATAGTTTCTCCCTGGATCATTTTCATTTTTATCTAGTCCAAGTTCCTATGGGGAAAACTAAAGAAAGTAGGGTTACTTATTATAACATCCTTCTAGGCTGTACCCTTCAGCCCTCACTCCCATTTTCAGATATATCTCCAGAGTGATCATTCCCAGATTCTAAGGATAATAACTTCCCTCCTGTTTATAAGCCCAATCTGTAAGCTTCCTGTTAATGGTAAGCCAATAGACATGATGAGCTCAGAATAATAATTACAAAAGAGCCCTCACCCTATACACCACCATGAGCCTCCCACACTCACACATACATCTGGATTCTGCAGGAAGAATGGGCACAGATTTAGAGATGGTCTTAGTAAGAGGCATTGGAGGGAGCCCATGGCAAGGGCTCAGGTCTCTAGTGCTTTCCTCTGGAACACTTCACACAGCCTGAGCACAGCAGTTTTGTTGGATGATTACTCATTTGGGATCAGCTCTTCTCTGAAGCTGGAGCCCATGGATTGCTGGGCCCCGTGTTTCTTTGAATCTGTGGTTAGTCTCTTTTCCACTCTAGTCATCATGCTTCTTAAAGTACTTGGGACCTTGAATAACTGACTTTTTGGGTCTATGTCTGTCTGAAGAGCTTGTTTTTTGGTCCTTCAGCTGCATCTTAAAACTTTCAAGCTCTTGGATGCAGTCACCATTGGGTGACTAGTTCCCTTGTTAGACTTCTTGGCTGATAGGGAGGAAAGACAATCCCCTCTCTCCCTCTGCTCACTACCCTTTACCGTAGGGGTAGGGATTTCCTCCACAAAGCTATATTTGACTCTCTGGAACTATTTTGACTGACTCCAGGCCAGTTATGATTCACTTTTTAAAAGCCTCCAGGGGCAAGACAAATTTTCAGCCAATCAATTCTAACCTCCTTTTCCAATTCAATTACAGAAATGTTTTCATATTTTGTTTAGGAGGCAAAGGAGACAGACACGTGTTGAGTCACATTTATCACTTTATTAACATATCAATAAAGATATTGATATTATTTATCTCTGCTATTGGTCTCTATTCTCTGTGAGCTAACTAAAGGAAAGAGGAGCCAACTGGTCCAATACCTATTATCCCTCTCTCATTAAGTAAAGAGGAAAGATAAAGCAAGAAAAACTTGGACCATAGAGGGACCTTTAAAGTAACAGTGCCATCCTCTGTTTTACAGAGGGAAAAACTGAGGCCCAGGATAATTAAGCAACTTAACTTGTCCCAAGTCATATAACCAATCAATGCAAGAGTAAGGGTTAGACTATAGATCTCCCAACTTGTGAGTTCAATGTGAATTCCACTCCACCAAACTGCCTCCCCTACATAATGACAATTTCCAATTCATATAGATAATGTTCTCCATCTCTAATGAGCACAGAGCTAAAGAGAATGAGCTTATACTACAGTACAAGAGCTCTAGTTAGCCTCATTTATTGAAAGGAGGAACTTTCTACGGATGGAGCTTATTAACTATAGGAAAAGGTTAGTCATCTTTTCCTGTATCTAATAAATGCAATCTTCCCCTGCCATCATTTCTTGAAGTCTTTAAAAACAGAATGGATTCTCATCAATCTCGGTTGCCTTAGGTGTCCTGAAGGCAGAGAGATAGACTAAATGAAAATTATTCTGTGATTTTCCCACCTGCAATCTCAGAGCCTTACTTTGACCCCCATGCACAATGAGGGGCTTTCTTTTTTGGATCCCCCCCATCATTAGTCCTCCAATCAAGGACAACCTCTGTGTCTGTGTGATATGTTTGCAACTATCCAGGAGGTTTTTTTTTTTTAAATTTTACTTTGCAGGACATTAGCAAGTCCTTGGACAGATGCCAGTATATGCTTGGGACATTTGACAAACAGTACAATGATTGAGTAAAAAAGTGACTCAGAGGACTTGGAATGTATCAATATGAGATAACTATGAGAAAAGTTTAGAGGAGGAGGAAAATCAGGAGATGAAGCCATCTATCCTCTATCCTCCCTTAAAATTGTTTACAATTGTCATCCAACGTCCTTGCCCCTCCCCCAGTCCTGTGTGGAGAAAAATGAGCAAACAAGACCAGGCCATCACTCTTTAAGGAGGAGCAGCAGCGGCCTGGAAGCTGAGAGAGCTAACTTCTATCCTTACTCTATTTTTTATTAATGATGTGACTTTAGGGAAGCAGTTCATTTTTTTCTGGCCTTCAGTTTGCTCATTCATATAATGGGAAAATACTACATCCTCCATCCTGCCCAGCATGCCCTTGTGAGGATCCAGGGAGATAGTACATCTGAAATGCCTTATTAATTGGGGAGATCTCCGCATACCTGCTTCATGAGCACTTCAAAAGATACACCGATAAAATTCTGTGCAATGAGCTCAATTGCAAATGGAAAGAAAACCATTAAACTGTATTAAGGATGCCAGTGGGGCTGCACATTGACTTGGAAAACCACATATTAGCATCATCTCTGTTCTATTCTATTTTTACTTATTCTGTTAAAAATTCCCAGTTACTTTTTAGTCTTGTTCAGAATTGCTGCCTGTGAGCTGCATGTCTTCCTAAATAATGCAGTAGTAGAAGCAGCAGCAGCAGCAGCAGCAGCAGTGACAGCAGCACTGGGCAGCTGGGTAGCACAGGGTATTGATATTGGGCCAGGAGTCAGGAAGATATATGTTCAAATCCTGCCTCAGACACTTCCTACTGTGTGACGCTGGGCAAGTCACTTAACCCTGTCTGCCTCAGTTTCCTCATCTGTAAAATGAGCTTGAGAAAGAAGTGACAGACTACTCCAGTATCTTTGCTCAGAAAACCCAAAATGGGACCACAAAGAATCAGTCACGACTGGAACGACTGAATAACAAAGGACGTGCTGACATCACTTTTGAAAATCAAAGATGGCAGTGGGAAATAATATGGTCTCGTGGAAAGAGCCCTAGTTCTGGGATTGGAAGATCTTGGTTCAAATTCTTAACTGATCCTGGCTACCTGTGTGATTATGAATAAGTCACTTAATGTCTTTGGTCCTTAGATTCATTTGTACAAGGGCAAGGTGAAAGCAGATGTCTTCTGAAGCCCTTTCAACTCTGAATCAATGATCCTGAGGATTTAGATCCCGAAGATAGGATGTAGGAGATTTGTATGTGTTTGTTCAGGCCTGTGACTGATATAAGGAATTACCTATATCCTCAAAGCACAACAGCAGCTGTTTTGCAACTTAGATTCTTAGTTTCTTACTGCATTGAGGTCAGTTTAATTCAAAATACATTTATTAAATACTATTATTATTTACTACCCTAAAAATAGGTTAAATAGGAAATAACTAAAAGAAGGAAGGCATTATAATGAAGAGAGATTGAAGAAGGCTTCTTGGAGAAGGTGAGATTTTTAATTGGGACTTAAAAAAAGCCAAGAAAGGAATTAGTTGGAGGAGAGAAGGGAGAAAGAAAACCCCCAGAACTGAGAGGTGAAGTGTCTTGTTCATGGAACAACCAAATGACCAGTGATTAAATGACTCTTAGGGTATGTAAACAAGGGAAGTCTTCTCCCCCCAGCTCTTTTTTTCCCTCAATAGTAGTTTATTTTTCCAAATACATGTACAGATTGATTTCAACATTCAATTTTTGTTCCAAATTTTTCCTCCCTTTCTTCCTTGCCTCCTTTCCTCCCCAAGCCAATAAGCAATCTGATATAGGTTATACATGTACAACCATTTTAAACATATTTCCACATTAGTCATGTTGCTAAAGAAAAATAAGACCAAAAGGGGAAAAAAAAACTACAAGAAAGAAAACAGCAAGCAAATAAACCAACAGGTGAAAATAGTATGCTTTGATCCACATTCAGTCTCCATATTTCTCTCTCTGGATACAGATGGCATTTTCCATGAGGGAAGTTTTGAACTCAGATCTTCTTGACCTCAAGGCTGACCCTCTATTCTCTGTCATGCTGTCCATCAGTATTGTTATTAAGAACCATTTTTGTTAGTACTAAAGGCCCAAGAGAGGCAGAGCAACCAAGTGAATGGAGTCTTGCCTCTGACACATTTTGGTCATTTGTTTAGAAGTCAATCACTTAAGCTCTCTTTTACTTAATGATTCCCTGAGATGAAATGGGGCAATCAAACTAAGCTGAATTTGGAGTCTGAGGCCCTAGGTTCAAATCCCCTGGATCTGTCATGTATTAGCAATATGATCTCGAGAAGTCATGTCTTCTGGGTTTCATTTATGTAAGATCAAAATAAGACTTAGAACTAGAAGGGACCTGAAAGACTACCCTTAACTATTGAATATAGAGGTTGGACTGGAAACACCAAGGATTTCTTCCAGTTCTAAATCTGTAATCCCATGAGTTACCCATTTTCATGGGCAGGCAAAGCTCCATACCTGATAAAAACATGATATTTAGTTGTTTTCAGTCACGGCTCTCTGTGACTCCTTTGGAGTTTTTGTGGCAAAGATTACTGGAGTGGTTTGCCATATTTCCTTCTTCAGCTCATTTTACAGATGAAGAAACTGAGGCAAATAGAGTTAAGTCACTAGCCCAGGGTTTCACAGCTAATATTTGAGGCCAGATTTGAACCAACTTAAGGGCAGGTATCTATCTAACCTAAAACTGCTGTCTGCCTCAGTCCCCCATTCATAAAATGGGGATCATAATAACATCTGCTTGTTGTGGGGATCAAATGAGATTATCCTTGGCACAAAACAGGTGTTTAATAAATGCTTATTTTCTTTCTCCCTTCTGTCCTGCCCTCCTTTGCCAAACGATTCTGGGGTAGGATTTTAAAGAGAAGTACATGACACTCTCTAGAAGCTCACAGTTTGTTCACAGAGACTAAACTTTCCCTAATGGACAATTGAAAGCAGCATAGGATCCAAAAGAATCGGACACAAGACCCTTAAGTGTGGTAAGGGTTCAGCAGGCAGCTAGTCGGTGCCTTGTTTGTAGGTCTAGAGAAAAAGAGAACAATTCCTTAAGAACAGTTCCAAGGGACCTTGCATCCCTTGGTTCCCCTTAGACCTCCTGGGCCTACAACAGAATGTCCAAGGCGAGCAGGGACGGTCGCTGCTGCACGGGGCTGGCCCCCTTCCCATCCCTGAGTACTGCCTCTCAGGAGCAGTGCCTGCCGGGGTGAGTTAAAAGAAGATTATTTTCCAGCTGAAGATCCTCTTCTGGTATTTTAAACTGCTCTGAAGAATTGCCAATTGATCCAAGAAGCTAAGTGTGCAGTTGTAATTACAGCATGATGCGATGGGACTCTCCTGGCCACACAGGAGATATTGTGAATATGTCATAGGGCCAGCATACACATCTCGTGTTATCCAACTACTATATGGAGTTTCAGCAACGGCTCCACATCTTTTTCTTTAAGGGGGCTCTCCCCCTCCTCCACTTCCCAACTCTTCGCTGTAATCTCCCTAAACTACTCCCTTACCTCCCAAGCCTCTGCTTTGGTGTTAACAGCAGAATTAGGATTCACTCTCTCCTAATGTTATAAAGGTGGGCTGTAATGGGGCTGCAGTTATTTCCATTAGTTCTAATGCAGTCGGGGGCTAAGGTACCACGACTTAGCAGAAAATAGGGAGGTTGACTGAATTTCTTCTAATGGGGTGGAGTGTTCAGGGCCATATTTTTGGATGCTAACAGTATAGAACATTTAACCCACTTTTTATTTGTCTCTTACCCATTCATTTCTATTAGGTTCCAGCCAAGCCATTTGTTTACCTAAGGGGCCTTAAGTGCTGTTGAAGAGAAGCAGGAGAGATGAGAGTAGTAGTGTCCTAGTGCTGGGGAGGCTCTTAATGCTAAGGAGTGAGAAGAATTTCATTTGGAATGAACACAAGTAACATTGGCAGTGAATGACAGGTATTCAAGCTCCTCCACTCTGTTCTCATCTCTATACCTTTATTTTTTGTTACATACTTATTCCTTTAATATGTGTTATGTGGCACCTTAAAATTTGGGATTTTAAAAAATCTCCAACATCTTACATATTGCTTAGAACATAATAGATACTTAATAAATGTTTATTTAATGGACTGAACTGAATGAATGAATGAATAAGTGAATGAATGACTCATGCAAGTCATTAATTTCAAATCCCACTCTCAGCTTAGACAGCAAGCAGAATTTCTGTGATGGGGCTGTGTCTATGGATAACTAATATTGCTGCAAATTTGGTAGTAACACAAAACAAAATTATTCCTGTTTTTGTATATGTTAAAGATGTATGCACGCATCTTAGTGATTGTACAAATCTGACTGACTCCTCTTTTGACCCATTCAGAGATACCAGTATGAAAGTTTTTGTTTTTGTATTTCTCCAGAGTCCATCATGATGGAAGATAGAATGCATTTAATAAATACTTTTTTTATACTTTAAAATGCTTTATTTGTTTTTAATTACATTTTAAGTTCTTAACTGTCTTCCTTCATCCCTCCCCTACAGAAGGGTCATCATTTCATTTGATACAGATGATACATACTATGTGTATAAAAAGCACACTACGTATACTTCTATTTATCAGTTCTATCTCTCGAGGTGGGTAGCATTTTCCTAATAGGTCCTTTGTAGTTGATCTGAGTAATTATAAACACAGAATAACAGTTCACAGCTATTTTTCAAATAATATTGCTATTATTATGTAAGACGTTCTCTTGGTTCTGCTCATTTCACTCTTGTGAAATTATTTCATGCAAAATAAATACTTGTCGAATTAAGTAGTTAATGCACCTGGAAATTCCCCCACTCTTTTTAGTTTAGCAGCAAACTAAAACAGACACACAGTGAAGCCCCATAAAGGCACATAGTAGGTATTTTCATAGTATTTTTGCCTACTTGTTTTTCCAGGAAATAAAACAATAATAAAATTAATGGAATCACCCTAAGTTTAAAACAATAGTAATAAGTGAAACTATCCCCTTTTCCTACGCCAGGCACTCATTTTCTCTTTTCCCTAGGTTAAATGAACAAAGATCTCTTTGGCTTTGCTAGTTTGTGTGAAGTAGGTATCTTTGAATCCATGTCCCCATCACCACCACCATGTCTTGACCTAGAAGCTATTGTCTTTGGGGCAGAGAGTGGGGGAGAGGAGACACACAGTAGTCATAAAGACATTACCCTTTGGGTATCCCGCAGTCTGAATGAGAGGTAGAACGAAGACAAAGAAATCAATTAACAATACAAGGTAGTAGGTGAAATACTTCAAGGTTTCATCAATCATAAATGAACAGTTCAATCCAACAAATACTCATTAAGCACATACTATGTGCAAGGCAACCTGGTACGGGATAATGGATGCTGTTGTGTAGTTCATATGTATCAATGGAAGGAATTTTCACTAGTGGAGGCAGTGTCCACATTCATCAGTCAATCGATAAGTATTTTTTAACCCCTTACTATATGCTGTGTGTGCTATGTACTATTAGTACTGTGCTAAGTGCTTGACTTCCTGACTGATAAAATCATGGGCCTGGATCACTATCCAGTAATAAAGGAAAAAAACCGTATAAGACCTTTCAAAGAAAAAAGCAAAAATAATCCCTGCCTTCAAAAGGAGTTTATGTTTTTACCAAAATATTTACATTAATAAATATAGTATAAAGAAAATTACAATGGAATAGAGCACTAAATCAAATGTTTAAAAGAGGGAGTGACCCCCTAATCTGAGTCTTAAAAGAAGGCAAGGATTCTGAAAGGGATACATGAAGGGGGAGCTCCTTCTACACAGTGACCAACATGGTGCCCCAGGGAATTGGAGGAGAAATTACTTGTACTGGGATGGTCAGAAAAGGCTTCATAAAAAAGGAGAATTTATAGATCAATGAGGGCATTGGGCAACCTAAGAAGGGGCATGCTAGAGCCAGCTTATTTCAGCTATAAAGCTGATTGTGAAATTTTCAGTGTGAACATCTATAACTTGGAAATTGGCAAATCCTATAACTTAGGGCTTAATTTATTGTTTTGTGGATTGTCTAGACTTAGAGTAATGGAGAAAATGTTAATAATGCAAATTAAATTACCAGCATGCTCCTGAGTCTGTCACTACTTTCCTCAGTATTTTCTGCCAAATACCTGGTCAATTTGAAGAGAAACATTAGTTAAACAACTAGACTCATGGACATATGACCTACATAGGACAGCCCTGAGCATTCAACTTTCCTTGGAATGTGTGACTGTGACCTATATATCTCTCAAGTCAAGTCAAGAGTGATTTCTTAAGTACTTAATTATATGTTAGGCATTGTTCTAAGTTCTGGGGATACAAACACAAGTAAAAAGATAGTTTCTGCCCTCAAGGAGCTTCTTTTTGAAGGAGAGAGGGGAAGACCCACTAAAGTATTTTGGGGGGAGACCCAAGGTTACATCGCTAGTAAGTGTCTGAGGCTAGACTTGAAGTCAGGTTTTATTAACAACAGTGCTGGTCCTCTGTCTGCTGGGCCAGCTACCCACCTTGCTGCTAATGTATCAAAGGAAGCTGAAAAGGGGATGTTACAGGATAGAGAGATTGTGAGGGGAGGATGCTGACAAAGTCTAGTGAAGGAAGGATGGCCTTCCTGAAAGTGGAGGTCCTGGAAGAATTCCCCAGTGGGAAGTGGAGAGGGAGCATAGAGTCGCGAGAGAAGCATCGTGGCCCAGTGTGGAGTCTCCTGACCACATATCTAACATACAAGCTGGGAATTGCCTTGGTGAAGAAAAATAGATTGTGTGTGTGGGATGTTAGGGGGCACTTTTAAGCAGTAAATTTTAAACTATATAGACAAAGGAGGAAACTAGCTCTCTTTTTTCTCTGAGGATCAAATACATAGATATTTTATGAAGTTACAAAGAAGATAAATGGTCTGGAAGCAGAATCGGGTTGGTCCGGTTGGATCTGTAGTCGTGGCCGCCCAATATGGGTACTACCAGCATTTCCCTTCCTGCCCTGACTGGGCCCAGGGGATGGGGTTTGTGCCCCGGAGTCATGGGGAGAGCTGGCCTGGTTCAGCCCCTCCCCATCTGTGCCTGCGGATAGAAGGAAGGGTTTAGTTCACAGAACCAAGGATGCTAACAATTGAGTGTCAGAACAAAGGGAGTTGTCAGGAACTGGGAATCAGGTTACTAGATGGGAGTCTGGAATCCAGAGATCAGGATCTGGGAAGAAGCCAGCACAACAAACAGGAAACAGACAAGAAGAGGAGTATCAGATCGTTCAGCCAAGGTCAGGGACGCTGAAGAACAGAGGCTGCAAGCATCAAAGAGGCCCCAGGTTCAGGGTCAGAAGATGGAACCAGAGAGCCAGGAAAGTGGAGCGCTGGTAGGGATTCTTGCAGGGGAGAGTGGGGCCGGGAAGGGACTAGTGACCTTAGAAGTCACTTTTAACTTAAGATTCTAAGAGATGGGCTAAAGTTTTAGATAAACTGCAAAGGAGTGTGCAAGGGATTTGCCAGGGGGGGATGGAGAAATACTTCTCTAAGTTTTGATTCTCAAATTAACTTTCTATCCTTGATCCATCTCAGAATACAGACTAGCATGCCGGGGCCTTTGTCCAAGTGGTCGTATTCTATATAGAAGATAATTGTTCCCCTAGGAAAATTTTTGCAATGTTCAAAAACTAAGTAGGAATCCCCCATGCCCATGCTGAAACATGACTGGCCCTCTTCTCCTGATTTCCATGGAAAGCCAAGTGAGTGTGACTGGCTCCATTTTACAGATGGAGAAATAGAGGCAGGGGAGTTTTGGTTTCCTGCTCTGTGTCACAAAGGAGGTACAGTGTGACACATTTCTTTGGTGTGTCCTCTGGTATCAAATATCTGATTGTGTTCTTTTGAAAGATCTCCATTGTCATCCCTGCTAGTGAATAAGAAACCTGTAGTCATTCATCCTAGGCCCAGATTAGATTCCTGACATATACACCCCTCCCGTCTGGCCCCCTGATCTTCACCCAAACTTACAGAGACCCCTTGTTTACCAAATGTTCAATTTTGGTTATGTTACTATAAAAATCAAGCAGCTGGTAATTCCGGCTTGATTAGCAGGTCTCCAGTTTTGATTAGTAAATTACTGCAGTAATCAAGGTTAATTCTCATTGCAGTGCTTTGCAATAGATTTTATTTTTTGCAGGGAAATAGATTTCCTACCCTGGATAGGGAGCACTTCTAGAAAAGGATATCCTCAGATAGGCAAGGAAAAAAGGAGGGTCTTTGGTATCCCACCCTAAGATGTTTCTTTTGTGTCAGCATCAAATAGTCACTTTTCCAATAATGCAAAACTAGGCTGCAATAAACAGGTTTACTTAGATCAAGAACCCTCAATGCCCACCCAGCACTTTCAGCTCCCACAAAATAGAGGGACCCCCACCACCATGCTCTGCCTTTCTGCAGCAGGTATTGCATCCTCTGTTTAGCTAAAAACAATGCCTTCCATCTGAGAGATGACTTGGGAAGAACATCAGGGTTAGCCCTCAGCCTGATTGACAGCTAGTGCTGAAGATTTAGAAAAGTTTTTGTTTTTCTCTCTTCTGTTTTTAAAACACCTTAGAGAGAAGCAAATTAAATACATGCTCTGGCAGTTTCCAACTTTCAAGGTGACCTCTCTGCTCTTCTACCCAATGCATGGGCCAAGCATCTCTAGGGGGACTGACAGTCATGGAAGAGGTTCATGGGTTCTCGGAGACTCATAATCCAGAGAAATCCCTCAGGATGGTGGCGATTCACTGCTGAATTCCATTAGAGCTTGAGTGTCCCTATCATCACCCAAGGACAGAGGAAGTTTGGGCCCAGGGCCTTGGAAAGGCAAGCTAGAGAAAGAAGTGCAGCCTTAACTAAGCCTCACTTGTTTCATAAGATCACAGGACTTGAAAGATGGAAGTGACCTTAGTGATCTTAAGGATCTTGTCCATCCCCCTCACTGTATATAGGTGAGGAAACACAGGGAAAAAGTGACTTGTCCAAATTTATGGCAGAAAGATTCCTTCTCTTCCCCCACTAACAGGTGATCAGATCACATATCACATCAACTTTTACTTGACTGTCTTTCATAATGCAGACATGAAAGAGACGTTAGAGATTATTTTACAAAAATTCTCAGATTTAGAGCTAAAAGGGATCTTATTGATCACTTCATTTAACTGTTCTATTTTATAGATGAGGAACCAGAGGCTTGGAGATATTTGGCTAAAGTCATACAGGGAGTACTTAAAGGAGTTGGGATTTGAACCCAAGCCCTCTGACTTCTAATTGAGAACTCTTTGTAATGTACCTCACTGGCGCTAGACCAAAAGTTTCATTTTACAGATGAGAAAGCTCTGGTTCAGAGAAGGTATGATTTTTGCAAGGTTCTATATAGAAATTAATAGCAGCCATATAAACACACAGGCCATTCATTCAGGTATTTAAGGAGAACTAGCACCTCCAGTGTGGAGGCTTGCTGGGCCACTTTCATCCGCCTTTTCTGTCCTCCTGTTCCCCACTCTCACCTGTGGCTCCAAGAAGCCTTAACATCATCAGCAGCAGACTAAACCAGATTGAGGGCAACTGACATACCTCAAACCCACTGATGAGTTAGGGAGAAAGATGTAGCCCAAGCATATGAAGACTTTTCCGAGAGGAATGGATAGCTGAAAACACTTTGCTCAAGCAGATGCTGTGAAGCACTTAGAGCTTGGTCAGACAAGGCCATCCATGGCATCCTGGGCCAGTTGTCTTGATTTTTGTCTCACCACTGGACTTCAATGCCTTTGGAGAGAGAGTGGTGGCTGACAGCTTTGCACAACTCTGTGCCACTAAATCCTGCTCATTCTCAAGTGGTGAAATCCTTGGTCCCTTATTTGTCCTTGGTCCTCTTTGAAAATGAAAAACAACATCAAATAAACATACTGGACATCTACTATATATGCTGTACTGGGTTAGCTTTGGATACTATCTCTTCTTCAATCTTGAGGAAAACAAAGTCATTCTTCCTCTTCTCTTCTCTAAGAAGTGGAAATGTGGAGTTTTCTGGGATAAACAGCTACACTGATACTTTCTTGGGCAGAGCTGGAAGGACGTGTATGAATTTGTGTGAGTGAGAAGGTTCTATCAGTTTCTAGGATGCTGCCTTCTCTAAAAAAGAGCACCATAGCCATCTGCAAAGCCCTGACCTCCTCCTTTCTAGTACTGCCCATTTGGCCTCCTCAGTGATGACCAGAATAATCAAAAAGGGTGAGACAGAGAAGGGAGAGGAAACGGGTCTCATTAATTACACGTGGAGTTCTGGTTCAGAGAGGGAGAAGATGATCTTTGAACTTAAAGATTTGTTTTTGATCTCCCTTACCTACGGGCTTACTGCTGGCATAAATGACCAAGTATTGACTACATATTCCCAACAACAGTCAAGATATTTCAGGAAACCTCTATACCTACCATGATTCAAGAGAAGGCTGAAAGAATTTTTGCAAAAGCTTCTCTTCCTGCTACAGGATCTGAGACCATGAATTGCACTTTCAGCCCAAGAGCTGGCGAAATATCCACTCTGCTCCCCACAGTGCTGCAACATAAACCTTCATTTCATCTTGATGGGTCCCTTTTCCATGAAATTTTATTTTCCAGACACTATTCTGATGTGATCTTTTATGAGCAGTGTGAATGAAGACTGCGAAGATATTACCCATGCAAATGGGTAGAGTCTTCGAGAAAACGACCAGAGTTTAGAAAATGTCAAAACTTTTTCCAAGTTTTTTTTTCTAAATTAAAGACTCAGCCCATTTGAGCGGCAAAGACCTCCTGCTTCATTTTCCTGCTTGAGGAGAGAGACATGAAGAATGGGGGACAGGTACTTATTAAATAAGAGACAAAGACCTTAACTCCTTTTTCTATTTCTCGAACTTTTGTATGGAGAGAACTGGACTCTCTCATTTTGGATTTTACTCATCCTTTAAAGCAGTATTTTTGCCTGCCTTTCAACCTATATGCTCAAGATTTGATGAAAAACAATACAATTAGTGTCTCCTTCACCAAGGATACTCCTGTGATGATTTATAAGGCTACTTTGCATGAGCATAAAAGTCTCTATATATTTCAAATCATTTTTATATCTTTGATTTCATTGCATCCTTATAACTACCACTGGACAGACAAGGCATGATGACTTCATCATTCTTTTTTCCTAGGTGAAGAAAAAGCAACTAGCCATTATAGCATGGCGAAGGTCACATATTGATTGTGGACAGGTGTCTTGAGTTTGGGTCCAACAATATTTCTTAGAGAGTATCCTGGGGGCATTGAGAGGTTAAGTGATTTGTCCAAAGCAACACAGTCAGCATATGCCGGTATAGATAGGACTTGAACCCATTCATTATCAAAGATTATAAATTGCAGAGGAGGAGCTTATCTGTATTGGCAGAGGGAATTTCCTTTTTGGGAGTTCTCTGTGCAGTGTCACAGGTCTGACCAAAGCTCTCCCCCAAATTCTTTTCTAACATTCTACTCTGATGATTCCTAATGTTATGGAGGTGACCCTGAGTTCTTGAAGGGCATACCAGCAGAGTTAGCGCAGGTCAATTCTAACAAATTAGAAAGACTTCAAGTTTGGGTCTGATGATGGACTGTCTTTCCATCATTTGAGGATCAGTTTAGGATGATGATTTTTTTTTTTTGGCCACAGCAATTCTTAAAAATCATCTACTAAAGGAATATAAAGATTATCTTTAATTTTGGAGGCAGGAGTGCTCATACTCCTGAAATCATGGATCCTAGATTATTGAAATAAAATTCTTTCCACTACATTACATTGCCAGGTATCCTTCAGAGAGAATTAGTTTAAAGTATTTAACAGTCTAGTCCTAAAAAAAGAGAGAAATTGGGGATCCTAGAAAAGGGCAGATCTGGGAAATGATCATTGTCTTTGAATATGTCATGGGCTGTGATGTGGAAAGGAGATTAGACTTATTCTGGTTGGTTCCAGTGGGAGAAATAGGACCAATGATTCACAGTTACAGAGAGACAGATTATGGCTTAATATTGGGAAAAGCTTATTAACAATTAGGACTGTCTAAATATGGAAGAGACTGTCTTTCAAAGTAGTGTGTTTCTTCTTCTTGGAAATGTTCACATGACTGATGGATGACCATTTCTCAGGAATGTTGCAGTTGAGATTCCTGCTTCCAGTAAAGGCTGCACTACATGTCTTTTGAGGTCTTTTATGACTAGATTTCTGTGATTATTTGAATAAATGGTACAGATATATCTGAAAGTCTCAATTTTTGAACATTAAACAATATGTGTACATATATGCATGTGCATATAGACAGAGTTTCCCCTCTGGCTGTGTCTCATAGACTGAGGAAGGAAGTCGAACCTATTTTGGATAATGTTGTGCTCCATTAAATATTAGGAAAACATGACCAAATTGCTGCATGTTTTTCCTGAGACTGAAATGTCTATTTTACAAACTTGCTTAATTTCATGCAGATTTTTCCCTAGTAAATTTCTATCAACAGAGGAAAGAGCAGCTAAATTATGTGCCATCATGTTGGTGCTGTTGAGAAGCTGTTACTATATCACACTGCAGAGAGACTGTTAAATCAGAACCCGGGAACAAAGACTTTCAGTGTCGTCTTTGCATTACTGATTGCCGTTGATGTCATTTTCACCAAACAAAATTATAACTAAAATGGATGTTTTAGGTCAAAGTGGTGCAAAGAGTCTATAGATACATTTCCATCAATAAATGTGCCCTCTTCCGGCCCTGACGCGGACATTCCACCTAAGGTGATTGACGTTTTTACCGCTAAATTATACTATGTCTGTTTCAAGAAGAAACGTCTCCATTCCAAAATTAGCTAACCATCAACATAACATAAAATAACTTGAACATGGTGTCATTTCACAAGGATATTGATTCGTGCAGACTTACTGGATTAATAGCTAGTTTCCCATAAAAGGACTAGCCACTATGTCTTTGGTGGACAGAAAAAATATATACTGTAGAACAATATATATTGGTACATTTAAGCCTGATTGCTGAGCTCAAATGAACAGAACAATATTTGGAAGCTATATAGCATATGAAGGGAAAAGGTGACAAAATGTAACTTCCAAATGAATCCAGAGCTGATGGAAAGCTAATAAAAAAAGACAACCATTTATTTATTTGAGGCATTTGATTTTACTCTATTGGATTACATGAAGCTCTAATTTTTCACTTCAGTCAACCTGCATAAAAAGTTCATCTGATTGAAGCATACATTTAATTGCCAAATGCCTTCTCCTTTCTAAAAGAACCCACTACAAACCTTACTATGTACTGTATAGTTTACAAAGTGCCTCATTGCCAGGTCTAACAATATATGACTCCATGATGTATCAATCTCCTCTAAAGTCCTGCCCTAATGCTTTCTTGTGGTGTAGAGATGACTTTTATTTCTTAAAGGCAATGTTTAGTGGAGTGCAAATTCTGACAATGCCTTCCAAACTGGAAAGGCTTTAAATACAGATTTGACAATGAGATTTATGTTGTTGCCTGAATTGCTGAAAGACTCATCATTGGACAGGTGACCACTAGGATATGTTTCTATTTTTTTAAAAATTCTTTTCCAATTATAGCAACACATAAACATTGCTCTAGAAGGCAAAGAAGAGATTGTGATCCACACCAATGGAATGAGTTCCCTGTGCTGAAGAATTCAGCAAGAAAACTATTCCTGAAAAATTGAATTTTCTGTTATGATTTTAGCAGCAAAATGGAATTAGTTTAGCAAGACTAATGTGGCAAGTCTCCCAGTGTACATAACAGTCACAGAAATACACACATGTTATTTCCACTATCCCATGGAACCAACCCTACTTTCTCAGAATAGGATGACATTCTGTACCTTCAAGGTTAGAGTTAGTTTGGGAATGTTGGGAAACCCAGACTCAGGTAACATTTGGAAGCAATGAATTTGATTTTATATTACTTTTAACAGTGGTAGAAATCTTGGATTCTGAGTTCAAATCTCACTTTCGATACTTCCTAGCTGTGTGACCCTGGACAAACCACTTGACTACTATCTGCCTCAGTTTCTTCATCTGCAAAATGGAGATAATAATAATACCTAGTTCTCAAAGTTATTGTAAGGATTAAATAAAATTGTATTTGTAAAGTATTTAACATAATGCCTGGCATGTAATAGGCTCTCAATAAATGCTTATTTCTTTCCTTCCCTAACGGGAAGAATCTGATCCAATAGCAACAGCTTTTAACTAATTATTTTTAATCTAGGAAGACCAAATGGATAATAAAATCATCAAGTCAATCTTTGTTAGTTACCTTTTGTATATCGTTATTCACCTAGGTATAATGGGTTATTAGCATCTTATAAGAAAAATGATGCTTAAGAAGTAAGAATTCTGATTTTGTCGCTGTTAATGCCTAGCTATATGATCACAGAGAAGATAACTTTGTGTGCCTCAGTTTTCTCTTATGTTAGGTATAGAGATTAATATTCCTCTCTTGGCTTTACTAGCGATAAGCTAATAAAAAATGCTTTTAATGTTCTTCTAAAATATGTAGTCAATAAGTATATTGAGACAGGAGTTTATTAAATGGAGAAAATAGGCTGAAGGGTTGCTATAGGGACAATTTAAGTTAGGTCCATGAAGCAATATATTGCAGCAAAAGTGAAGTTTTTTTATATTGTTGTTATTGTTAGGCTAGAATAGGAGTTTTTAAACTCAGGGTCATGAACCTTTAACTGAAATTTAGCATTCCTTTCAATTATTTAAAAATATTATTCTACAAGTTTCTTCAGACTACTAAATGAATCTATAATATACAGGAAAAAAGGTAAGAATCCATGAACTTAAATGATTCTGTTAGAAGTTGCTTCTTTGGAAAATTTTATGAAAAGGAGATAGAAAACCAGTTTATTCCTTGGATGTTGAGTTTTAGTCCTATCTGAAAAATGAACTACATTTGTTGCTCGTCTACTGATTTTCAAAGGGTGTGCTGTGAAGTTGGGGTACCTGGAAATGCCTAGTTCTATTTCCCAGGAGCAGTTTGCTTGCTTCTACTTCTTCTTCTTCATCCTTCCTTTCCAAAAAATTGGATTTAGGTGAGGCAGAGCTTCAGAGAGTCATCAACCTTACTCTCTTCTCCAGAGTCATCAGAGTTTAGAGGTAATACAAAAGTCAAGATGGCTGGCAATGGCTTAGCACTTGGTTAAACATAGGAAAATGGTCTCAATAGCAGCTCTAGCTTTGGAGACACAAAGCTACCTCATTTGCTAGGGGTGATGCAGAAATAAAGAAGGAAGAAGGGGGGGAAGAAGAAAGAGGAAACAGAGGCATACCAAGGCCTACGGAATGAGTTTTGGTCCCTCTGTCGTCAACTTAAGCATTTAGTGTGCGTTGAATTCCTATAAATTCCAAAAAATTCTATATTGGAAGGAAAAAAAAGTTTTAAAATCACTAGCTGGTCCTTAATCTGTCAAAGACAACTGGCAAATTTTTATTTGTCCCAGAATATTTCCTTCCAACTTTTATTAGCTTTTTCTTTAAAACCCATACATTAACAACAATAACCCCAAGTCCTTTTCCCAGCATCCTTCTTTTTGATGCTCCCAATTTTATTCTCTCTCCTTTTGTTCTCAGCCATGAGACCTGCCCTATTAAGATAGAAAAGTGGATGTATTTAATACAGAGAATTTAAGTAGCATCCACATTTTACATGAGGTTATTGAGTTTTTTCAAGAGGCCAGCTTTGCTCTTCAGATCTGGGATTTCAAGTAACATATGAGGTCATACTCAATTAAATCTAACCAAAGAGTTTGTTGATAACATACAAACTACTGAAGAAATACCCACTTAGACTAACAAAGACCACTTATGCCCATCACCCAGTGGGTGTGATGCCTTATTCTGGCTTTGGGAAACAAAGTCATACATGTAATTGTTCCTACAATCATCTCTCTCTATATATATATAGACCACCTTAGAATACCTTGTGGTCCTTAGGGCTAAGTAGTTTCATATTAAGGGGGGATTCAGCTAAGTGGAACAGTGAATAGAGTGCTAAGCCTGGAGTCAAATCTGTGTTCAAATCTGGCCCCAGACACTTACTAGTTGTATGAATCACTTAACCCTATTTGCCTCACTTCCTCATCTGTAAAATGAGCTGGAGAAGGAAATGGCAAAAGCACTCCAGTTTCTTTGCCAAGAAAATCTCAAATGGGATCGTGAAGAGTTGGACACCATTGAACGCAACAAAAACAAAAGTTTATATGGAGGTTTTTGAAAATACATAAATTTAGGGGTAAGTAGTCCTTTAAATACTTCAACAACAAGTAGGTAAGATAAAGACAAACAATGTACTTGGTAGAAATACTTTCAATTCCCTTTACAGATTTGCCAATCACTCTCAGGGTCTCCATATATACCACACCAATGCAATAAAGTTTGGCAGTACTCCAATTTCTCAAGTTTCCTTTCAGATGTAAAATTCTGTGATTTGGACAAGAAACAGAATTGAGAACAGCCACCTCAAAAGAGTTAATAGTAGAATCCATCTTTTTGACAATAAGGAGCTATGAATTTTATGTCTCTTCTACTCAAATGAGGATCCAAGAACCAGGGTCCATTATTCTGCCCCTGAAAATGGCATCTATAAATGTTGCACTGAGGTCTGATCTGAGGTCCTTTGCAAAGTAGAAAACCAGCCAGTGTCCGCTAAGTGGGGACTAAGTGGCTCCAGTCCCAGGCTCTCAGATTCCTAGAAATGCTAAATAAATTAGTGCTTTATTGAACAATCCACAACTTTTTGTTTGAGCTATTCTGCCTGTCTCTTGAAGGGCCTTCTACTGGCTCCTAGCAGGTTCTCTTTTTGAAGGCAAAGTCGGGGTTGGGAATTTTTTTCTCAGTGAGTTTCTCGCCTCTTCAAACTGTTCCCCATCTCTTGTGGATGCTGAGTTAAGACAGTCTTTGTAAGAAGGATCAGGTTCAAAATCTATCATTTTTGTAAGTTACAGCAAGTTCACTGACACTGAAAGAAGGTAGACATTAGTGTCTCGGTATGTGTTTTGAAGTAGGGGAAGAAGAAAAGGAGAGAAAACAATTCAAAGGAGAAAGAAATAAAGATACCATGATAATGCACGGGTCTTTAAAATTGCTTAAATAGCCACCTTGCCACCTCTTGGTACTTTGTATCCTTGTTTCTTCCTCCACAGTGATTTTTATAATTCCCATTCCATCCTTCCTAAAGATAAAAGACGCCATGGGCGGGATTCATGAATAAAAGTCGTTATTTATCGATGCCGTTTTTGGGGAACATTTTTCCTTCTGATTCATGAACCACTTTTCCACATTCGAAAAGCAGTTCATAAATCGTTCAGCGCCAGCAGAAATTAATAATAATGAATCCATTTACATAAAATGGTCTCCTCCTGCCAGGTGCTGATAATATGTGAAGTTAGTGGCTTGTCGGGAAGCTGGGGGGGGGGGTGTTTGTGTGTTTGTGCATGTGTGTTTTCTATTGTCAGAATGCTTAAGTCTTCTGTCTATGAGTTAGCTTTAAAAGATCCCTATTATTTAGCCAGTATTAATATTTAGAAGAAGGCATAATAAAGAAAAGTAAAAATAACTTTAAAAATAAAAGAGATTTTAGTGGATAAGGACATGGATACAAACTGAATTTTAATTTGAATTCAGTCAGATTTACACCACTGGTAATGCTGAAAATGCATATCTCCAGTTTCTGATGCCCCCAGATATTTGAAGATTGCTTGTCTCCCTCCCACCCTCAGTCTTCTCTTTTTAAGCTATTCATCCTCAGTTCCTGCTATTGTTTCTTTCTTGATATAATTTTTGTCCTTTTACCTCTACTTCTATCATCCTATTGCCCTCCTTCCCTCACTCCAAGCCATCCTCAAGTTCCATAATGTTCAAGTCTTTTTTCTTTCCTCCTTTCCTTTCCCCTTTCCTTTCTCCTCTTCTCTCCCTTTTCCTTTCTCCTTTCCTCTCCTCTCCTCTCCTCTTTTCTCCTCTCTTCTCTTCTCCTCTCCTCTTCTTTCATCTCCTTTTTTCTCCTTTTCTCTCCTCTTCTCTCATCTCCTTTTCTCTCCTCTCCTCTCCCCTCTTCTCCTTCCCCTTCCCCTTTTCTCCCCTTTCTTCCCCCGTCCTCCCTTTTCCTCTCCTTTCCTTTCCTTTCCTTTTTCCTTTCTTTACCTAACATAGACACTGACCTAATCTCACTCTTGGCCTAAAAACATTGATCTACTAACCATGGACTATTCCTTCTCTATTTCCCTGCCTCCATAGGTAACCTGGTAGCCCCCTTTTTTTTTTCAATGCCAAACAATATGGACATTCAACTGGCTTAGGGTATTGCAGCTCAGAATTCCCAAGCTCAAGAAGGCCTGGGTTATGGTTCTTTTCTTAAATGTATCACCAAGCATGACTCCAGAGGTGGACTGACCAAATCATAAAGCAGTAAGATAGTTAACTGACTTGTCCTGGGCACTGTTCTTCTATTAATTCAGCTTATTCTAGTAAGAATAAAGAAGCCTAGTTTAAAAGAGCTACTTTCTTTTCACTCTTAATCCTTTGATCCTGTTCACCAAGATTACTTAATGAATAAAAGAGATGGAGACTAAAGAGACTTTCCAATGAATTTAGATGAGTTGACATCTTGGAATCATCTAGCAAACAGATGATCTTTTGCAGTAAAGTTTCACTCCTTAATGGGACAATGGTTGCGGGCCCCTAGAATAAGGGCACTTACCCAGTCAAAAAGGTCAGATCAATTGAAAACCTAGATAGGTGAAGGCTGAAGAATTCCACTATAATTCTTTCCAATGGACTTTCATCAAGATCTGACAAATTCTCTTTCTGTCATCTGACTGTAAAAACTGACACAGTATTTCTTACTTTTAATTTGGATTCTGATTTTCACTTAAGCTCAGCTATGTTGGAGATTTTTTTGATTATCTTAAAATAGCTATGAGAGTCCCACGTTATGTTATGACAATATTCTTTTTCTTTCTTTTCTTTATGGACAAATTAAAAAAAATTAATATCTTTTGGTTTTGCATCACTTTTTATTCCTAATTTTTTTTTCTTTTCCTATACAGTAAATCATTCCTTGTAAAAGAAAAAAATATTAGAAAAGAAGAAAGGGGAAAATTTATTAAGACCAACTAAGATATTAATGGTGTCTGACAGTTGAGGTAATATTCTATATACATAGTTCCCCACTTCCACAAAGAGGATTGGGTGGTACATTTTCTCAGTTCTTCTCTGGATTCCATTTCTATCATTATGATCACATTGTGTTTTAGTTCTTTTTTTAATTCTTTACATTTATATTATTATAGTCAGTGTGCATATCATCTTATTTCTCCTTAATTCATTCTCCATTTGTTCATATAATTTCCCTTTCTCTGAATTCTTCTTCTTCATCATTTCTCATAACCCAGTGATATTTCATTAAAATCATGAACTATAGTTTGTCTAGCCTTTCCACAATTGATGGTCAGATATTTCATTTCCATTTTTTACTAACATCAGGAAAAAATGCTGCTATGAATATTTTGTTGAATATGGGATCATTATTTTAGCTTTTGAAATTTTTGGGGCCATATTCATAGCAGTAGGTTAGTCACTTAAAAAAATCATTATGCCAAGTTATTTTTAAGAATTATTGGACCAATTTAAAGTCCCACCAACAGTGAATAAATGTGCCTATTTTTATTATTTTTACAATTTTATTTCATTTCTTTCAATTAACAATAATGTATTTTTTCTCTCTCCCACTTCTCTTTACAAAAAAGACAAGACTTTTATTAAAATGTTATAGTTAAAAAACAACTAATTTCTACCTTGGTCATACCCCCAAAACTCTCAATATATCCTGAGTTCATCATATTTGTTGAGATATGAAGAGTATATTTCTTCCTGGGTCTTCTGGAATTATAATTGTTTATTTCATTGATAAAGGTTCTTTAGTCTTTAAAAGTTGTTTATAGTGTTATTATTACTGTATAATTTGTTCTCCTAGTTTTCACTTCATTCTGTGTCAGTTCATAAAAAGAATTTTTGAATATCTTTGAAAATAACCTTTTAATAATTTTTAACCTAGTATGCCTATCTTCAAAAAAAAAAAACACAGATCTGACCATGTTACATATCATTTTCTATAAACCCCACTAGATTTCTACCACCCCCAGGATCAAATATAAAACCTTCTATTTGGAGTTCAAAGTCCTTCAATGATCTGGCTCCCCTCCTACTTTTCCAGTCTTTTTATACTTTGCTCCTATGAATTCTGTGCTCCAGGGACAATGGATCCTTGCTATTTTTTAAAATCATTTCGTTAAAAATTTTAGTTTATGGAATAAAACAAACATTTTTGTAACATAGTATAATGAAAAGATGATTGCACATGAAGCTGCAAATCTATTTTGTTCTTCCTTTTATATCTATAATAAAGTTAACAAGTAAACTGCTTTTTTCTTTTTCTTTTTTCTCCTTCTCTCCTCTCTCCCCTTAGAGATAGCTACCATTTGACACAAATATATATATATATATTTGTATGTATAGATATACACACATACATATATATGTATGTAAATACACATATGTGTGTATGTAAAATTATTCTGTACACATTTTGTTTATCAGTTCTTTCTCTGATAGCAAAAAGCATTGTCCTTCATAGGTCTTTATTTTTAATTTGTGTGTTTGCTATTCCTCACACAAGACAGTCCGTCTCCTGACTCTGGGCACTTTTGTTGGTTGCCCCCCACGCCTGGAATTCTTTTCCTCCTCACCTCTACCTTTCTGACTTTCCTCACTTCTTTCATGTCCCAGCTAAAATCTCATCTTCTTCAGAAAGCCTTTCCCTATCTTCCTAAGTGCCTTCCCTTTACTGATTATCTCCAATTTATGCACAATTTTGTGTGTACATAGTTGCTTCCTTCAGATTATAGGGTCCTTGAGGCCAGGGACTGTCTTTTTGGCTTTTGTTTTTTATCCCCTGCATAGAATTAGTGCTTAATAAGTGCTTGTTGACTATCTTTCCATAGCTTCTCCCAACATTTATTAGTTTCACTTTTTTTTCCCTATTTGCCAGAGTGCTGGGTGTGAGATAAAGTGTCGGAGTAGTTTTGAATCGCATTTCTCTTATTATTAGTGATATGGAAAAATCTTTCATATGACTGTCAATAATGTACAATTCTTTTGAGAACCGTTTGTTTATATTCTTTGACTGTTCATGCATTGTTTCCCTTTGATTTTCTCTCCTCCAACTAATATTCTTTCTGTAATACTTCAAGTCTGCCATTTTGGGGCTGGGTTCTCTCTCTTTACTGGCATGGGTCACAACCCTGCACTCCTTTCAAGGGTTTCTAGGGCTAAAAACCGTAAGTGTGTAGCCAAGCTAGTGATGAGTCTCCACACTGGGCTGCTCTTAGGTGACGGACAGCCATTGCCAAGCCCATACTGGTTTCCTTCTAGGTAAGACCTGCCAGGGTTTGTGCTTCCCCAGCACAGCCTTTGAGATTACTTCTGGGCCACCAGGAGACATCAGAATGGAACTTTAGTGGAGAGTATGTACTCGAAGAAAACTGAAATTCCTGTGAGCCTGATTCGCTTTCATGTCACTCAGAAAAATAACGCCCAGACAGCCTTTTAGAGCCCCTTCTTTTATAGAGAGGAAATTTTCTCTTCCAGCCAGATTGGCAGAGATGGATAAAGAATGCATTCTGATGCTGGAGCCTCCCTGAATGGGCTGGAGACTTTAGAAAACACATTTCAGCATCATCAGTTTCAACCCTAGTGGCTGAAAATAAATATAAAAGGTCTTCAGGGGACCCGAGCTTTTGTGATGGAGTCTCCTAGGGGGTGGGGGTGGGGAGGCTTAAAAATATGGTTTGTTTGGGTATGCTAACTTGAACAAATTCTCCAACCCCCACCTCCAGACTGCCGTGTTTAATTGGTCTACAGCTGGCTTACATTGTACAAGCAAGCCGGAAAGAAAGTCATAGGGATAGAATGACACAGAGAGCAAGCATTTTATTGGCTTCTAATCTTTGCGGGCTATTTCTTTAAGGAGAGGTTGTCACTGAAGGGTCCGTGATGACCAAAGAAGAGCCCTCCTGGGCCTGTCAGGAGGAGGGACAAGTTGTGGTCTTTGGTGGAGCTGACCCTTTCTGGGCCACCCACTGAACCGTGGCTGCTTGGTCCCGGGGAAGACAGGACACCGGCCCTTGAGGGTCACAACTCTCATTCTGAGGCCCGAGGTTGAGAACACAAAAGCTGCCAAGATGCTAGTGCATCTTTCTTCAGACAGCCCTTCTTGTGTCCTCTGGAGCCATGGGATCTCAGGGTGTAACGATTTTTTAACATGGTGAAATAACCTACGTACCTGGGGCACCAAAGTGGTCAGGAGGCAGAGGGAGCAGGTCTGTCTTGGCTCAGATGGTTGGAAGACACCAAGTTCAGCTTCTCAGGTGTCACACAACTCCCCTTTGTTCTAACTAATCACATCAGTGCTTCTGCCATTCATGCCTTTTTTAGTATGGCCATTCCTTAATCCCGCTATGCAGAAGAAACTTTCTGTAACAAGCATCTCTTTATATGTGGCTAGGTCATCCTTGTATCTTCAACCCAACCTGGAAGAATGGCCAGAACTTGGCTGACTGGCACAGGTTACCGCTTTCCTCCCCCCATAATGGAGATTTCAAGTCTGTGAAGGGAGCAAGCCTGCAAGAAAAGCAGATTGAAGCACTTTTAACATTTTAAAAAAGTTTCTTTAATTTCTTAGTTTTTTTTTTGTTTTTCATTAAATTCTTCTCAATCACTATAAAAAGAATTTAACACTTTTGTCTTTTAATTTTAAGTTTCAAATTTTCTCTTTTCTTTCCTCCTATTGCTTTTCTTTGAGAAGGCAAGCAATCTGATATAGATTAAACAGGTGAAGCCATGCAAACAAAGAAACCAAGAAACAAATAAAAATATATTGGGGAGAAAAAGGCAGGATCAGAAAAAAAATCTCCCATATTTCCCAAGGATATATGTTCCATAAAAGCAGAGGCCATAGCCCTGTTTGTAGTGGCTAGAAACTGGAAATTGAATGGATGCCCATCAATTGGAGAATGTTTGGGTAAATTGTGGTACATGAATGTTATGTAATATTATTGTTCTGTAAGAAATGACCAGCAGGATGAATACAGAGAGGACTGGTGAGACTTACATGAACTGATGCTGAGTGAAAGGAGCAGAACCAGGAGATCATTATATACTTCAACAACGATACTGTTTGAGGATGTATTCTGATGGAAGTAGATCTCTTCGATAAAGAGAGCTAACTCAGTTTCAATTAATCAAGGATGGACAGAAGCAGCTACACCCAAAGAAAGGACACTGGGAAATGAATATAAACTGCTTGCATTTTTGTTTTTCTTCTTGGGTTATTTTTACCTTCTGAATTCAATTCTTTCTGTGCAACAAGAGAACTGTTCGGTTCTGCAAACATATATTATATCTAGGATATACTGTAACCTATTCAATATATAAAGGACTGCTTGCCATCTAGGGGAGGGGGAAGAGGGAGGGAGGGGAAAAGTAGGAACAGAAGAGAGTGCAAGGGATAATGCTGTAAAAAATTACCCTGGCATGGGTTCTGTCAATAAAAAGTTATAAAATAAATAAATAAATAAATAAATAAAAATCAAGAACTAGAGATGTAATGCAAAAAAAAAAAAAAAAAAAGCAGAGGCCATTCATTTTTTGTGTTTTTAGCCCCAATACATGGCCCAGGGCCTAGCACAGAGTAGGAGAGAGGATCAGTACTAGACTGGTGACTTCTTTGGTCTAAGGAATTCCCAGATGGGAAACTACCAATACAGGTAAGCACCTTCTCATGACAACAATTCCATGGGTTTATGTGAAAGAGTATTGGATTTAAAATCAGGGGTTTGGGGTTTTAATTCTGGAACTGCCACTTAATTAGTTGCATGAACTTGGGCAGCCACTCAGTCTCTGTGAACTTCAGTTTTCTTCTCTATTAAAATGAAAGGCTGGATTCAGTGACCTCTAAGTACTCAGGTGGAATGAATCTAGAGCTGGTCACCATTTCCTATCAGTTCAATTCCATGCTTGGTGCTCTAGTCTGCTTATCTCCACCTTCTGCCTTCTCTGGCTTCCTCAAAGCCTTAGCACAAGTCTCATCTTTGGCAAAAACAAAAACAAAAATAAAAACAAGTTTCTAGTCCAGAGCCTTATTTCTGATATCCCCCAAATTTATCCTGTGTATACATACACACACATATATATTTAAATACATACATACATATATATATATATATATATATATATTTTTATGGGTGAGGGTTTTGTTTTTGCCTTTCTTTGTGACTCCAGTGCTTGGCACATAGTAGGTGCTTAACAAATGCTAGTTTCCTGACCGCAGCTTGTTGCTCTATGCAGGTGCTAGGAGAACTAAGGGACACCTAGGTGGTAGGATAGATAAGAGTGCCAGGTCTAGAGTCAGGGAGAAAACTGAGTTCCAAGCCAGCTTCAGACACTTACATGTCACATGTTGTGACCCTGTGCAAGTCCCAGTTTGCCTCAAGTTCCTCATCTGCAAAATGAGTTGGAGAAGGAAATACACTCCAATATCTCTGCCAAGAAAAGCCCCAAAATGGAGTTGCAAGGAAACAGATGGAAACATTGGATGACAATGAAGAAAACTCAGAGTTAAGCCCAGAATCACACAGGGGCAGTCAGGTGTGTTTAAGGCAGGAATTGAACTCAAGTGTTCCTAGCCTGAGGCCAGCTTTCTATCCAGTGCATCATATTGTCCCTTTGCTTTATTAAGAGCAAAATACATCTGTATTGAATTGAATTGAATTTAAATTGTGTTTGGAGTGAAACTGAATGGATAATCAGGCCTTTTCAGATAAAATCTCTACTGTGCCCTCCCAATGTTCACTTCTGCACCCACCACTATCTCCTCATTCTTCATCACATTGACTTTGAACTAACTTTGGAAACTTTACAAAAATAAATCCAAATTTTGGAAACAGCAGGGATTTCCCTCCCTCATCTTGGGGGTGGGTTGAGGAACAGTCTCATGAGAGGGTGGGAAGATGGTCCATGTTTCAGGACTCAGGAAAGCCTATCATCTGAGCTCTCCAGAAATCTACATTTCACAGTCCTCCTTTTGCCAGAGCTCCTGAATACCTGTGCCCTTCGGGCTGCTCTGAGACCAGAATTAGCCATAATCTGGTGGCCGAAGAGTGCACAAGCAAGATCAAAGCAAGCAATTTTCAGCATGACATCATGCTTTGCCTATGTTTTCCCTCTCATAAAGGAAAAAAGAATTAAAAGACAGTGTTGTATATGTCCTGATTTCCTGTCTTTCCTCTCATTGCTACTAGCTCACCACTCACTACTTCTCTGACCCCCAGGTGGCAAGGTCAGTGTATAGGTCGCAGGTGGGTTTTGGTCTGAGCCTGCCAGGTGAGTGTCCCCCAGGAGGGGGTCATTTGATTTAAATGCCAAACCATACAAACATGAAAAGATAGAGGCAGAAGGAATGACTCAAACAGCCATGTAAAGCAGGAGGTCTGATGTTTTCCCAGGGAAAGGCTCTTGATGTGAATGCTGGATTTGTTACTTCTTGCCTATGTGTCGTTAGACAAATCAGTCCAAGTCTCTAGGGCTTAGTTGCCTCGACTATGAAATGAAGATTAAATCATCTTTAAGATCCCTTCCATTTCTAAATTTCTGATTTAATGATCCCACTCTCTGATCACAATCAACCTGAAGGGGAGGGTTATCCAAAAGGCACTACTAAAAGACTCAAGAGCCTTGGAAAGGAAGATGCCAGAGCCTCTAAGAGCAAAGCCAGGACTGGGCGGCTCTCTCTCCAGTCTCCACACTTTAGGGATCCTTAAAAGTGGTTTTCCAAGAAGTGGCCTTGCATTAGAGTAGAGAGCAGGAGTGTGGGGGCAGCCTTCATGTAGTGATGTCAGTGAGAACAAAAGGAGAGATTTCAAACAGATGCTGGAGCGCAAATGGGTCTGAGCCAAAGTAGAGTGGAGCCAAAACCCACAAAAGTTTTACAGGCTACACATTCCTGCCTCAAGCTACATCCTGATCCCCATGGAGTGAAGCACTCAACGTGTTCCTAACCTACACTGTGCCTAGCGATGGCCTTGCAAATTATAATGACTCATTTCTCTGGTGCTTTAAGATTTATAAAGCACTTTTTGTACAATAACTCCATGATGTGGGTGGGTGGGGTGGAAAGAATGTTGGATTTGGGATCACAGGTTTGGTTTGGGTTTGAATTCTGGCCCTGCCATTTATTTATTAGGTGTGTGACCTTGGAAAAGTCATGTGACCTGCTTGGACTTTTGCTTCTTTGTCTGCAAATCAAGAGGGCTGGACTAGATGACCTCTGATCTCTTAGCTTTGAATTTATGATCCTCATTTTTCTTTTTTTGTTTTGTTTGAAAATTATGATCCCTATTTTTCAGAGCAGGGAATAGGCTTATGGAGGTTAAGTGACTGGCTATTGGTCATCCAGCTCTTAAAAAATGTTTGTTGAATTTGACTTTGAATGATATGAGTTTTAAAATTCTTTAAATGGTCTCATAGGCTCTATCTGCTGGTGCTACAATTTTCTGAGCTTATGGAGATGAATTGGCATTTTCTTGTCATGAAGCTTGGACAGTCCCAGAGGGTAATCAGGTGGCCAGATTGATGACCCCGATGCTTTTAAAAATCAGCTATCAGCAAAGAAATATTTGATGATGGTTTACTAGAGTATATACACTAAGACAGGAAAATGGACTCAGACATTTTAGAGTCATCTCCCATGACAAAGTTTGAATTGATGAGTGTTTTCTGTTTATCTCCTGGTTGCTAATAGAACTTGATGGAACAGTGACAACTCTCCTTTCTCTCTTCTCTCTTCCCCTTCCCTAAACCCTCCACCCCCAAATTCTTCAATTCTTTGCTTAATCAAGTTCAAGTGCAACTTTGCTTAGCCTGTCAAGGAAAGTTGGAAGAGCTCTGTCTGTACCAGGATCTGGATCTTAGTACTGGCTGTGCGACTGACTTACTTTGGCAAGATGTCCCTCCACCATTTCAGATCCCTTATCTGTAGATTAAGAGAGTTGGATTAGAGAATCTCCAGGATCTTTGTCTTGTTGTCAGATGCCATGATTGTTGCATCTTTCCTTCTCATTGTCTAGTTATTCTGAGAGAGGCCTGAAAGGGGTGGAGTTTAATCTGCCAAGAGCAGAGGCTTTGGATTTAGAAAATCTGCACTCTAGTCCCACCCTGTGATTACCAGGAGAATCTTGGGCAAAGTGACTTCCTGGAGGAGTTGTCTTAGTTCTTCCTGATCTAAATCCTGTGGTCTTTTGATGAAACCTTGAACTTGGACTACCTGCATGCCCTTGGTAAAAAACACAGTGCATTGTCATTTCCATTGGCCCATTAGTAGCCCTTCACTCAAGCCTATAGAATCCGTTAACAGCAGCAGAACAACATAAATTGTAGCAGCATGGAGGGGTAGAAAGAATATTCAATGTGGAGTCATTAGACCTGGATTTAAATTCTTCCTTAGATCATAGTTTCCTCTTTTGTAGGTAGTATCACCTTTGAGACCACTCCTTTCAACTTGTATTTGCACTTATAGGGTGAGGTTCCCAAAGGTTAGATGATTATTAATCTTTTTATAAACAGATAGAGCAAAGTTAATTGTGAAAAAAATAATCCTCCCAAACTGGGAGTACACTATTCCCTTACACATCCATATTCTCTGAAGGCATTAGACTCAATCTTAAGGATAATGAAGCACAAGTGCAAAGATAACACATTCCTGATCCCTGGGGAATTCTTTTCTAAGGTGCTCAAACATATGAGGTCAACATAGAAACTTGTTTCATTCATTTCCATTTCCCTTAAATTCAAAGGATCAAATTAAACTGGCAAAGTAGTTATATAAGTCTGTCTCCGAAGACTATTCAGATCACCATGAACACATAAGAATTGTGTGTGCAAATGGGAACAGAAAATGTCTAAATTTTTTTCTCCAAGAATTATCTATTGAGAAAACTATATCTAACCAGAGGGCAGCAAATTATCACAAAGGATAGAATGCTGGACCTAAAGTCAGGAAGATTCATCTTTGACAATTACTAGCCTTTGACACTTACTAGCTATGTGACCATGAGCAAGTCACTTAACTCCATTTGCCTCAGTTTCCCCATCTGTAAAGTAAGTTGGAGAAGGAAATGGCAAATCACTCTAGTATCTCTGCCAAGAGAAACCCAAATGGGGTCACAAAGAGTCAGACATGACTGAAGCAACTGAACAACAAAATATCTAACCAATAGTTGTAGTTCCTAGGGGTTAAAGCTAAAGAGGAATTTAGAGATCATTAATGTTTAGAGGCGGAAGATTTGAGACTTGAGAATCCATCTAGTTCTACCCTATCATATTACAAATAAGGAATCAGAGACCCAAAGAAACAAGTGCATAGCTGAAAGCCACACCAATTTATTAAGTGGCAGAGCTGGGATTTGAACCAGAATCTTTTGGCTCCAATCCAGCTATAATATACTTCTCTATTTATTCCTATCTGGTTAGAAATATCTGTGTAGATCTCTATATCAACTTTAAAGTTTTAGTTTTCCTAAAACAAAAATAGTCTCTGCCCAAAAATCAATCATAATTTAAAGGGCAATCATTTCTAGATTTTGTCAATAGAAATCGCTGTAAACACATATAAAAAGCTGTTTGACCTATCAAAAGATCAATCAATCAGTAAACCACTTTAAAAAGTTACTCAACATTCTGTCCAGAGCAATGGACTTGTCAACACTCTGTCCTAATCCAACTGTTTGTAGAATATTGTTTTGAGAATTGATTGCCACATTTTAGATAGGACACTGACAAGCTAGAAGAGGATGACTAAGATGGTGGAAAGAATGAAGACTATGTCGTTTGAGGAGCTGTTGAACATACTAGGAATGACTAGTATGGAGAAGATAAGACGGGGTTGACATGGTAACTGTTTTCAAGCATTTGAAATGCTGTCATATGGAAGAGAGATTCAATCTGTTCTATTGGCCACAGAGGGCAGAACGAGGAACAGTGGGTGAACAGAGCAGAGATAGATTTAATGCTATTGTGAGGAGGAGAAAGAAGTCCTAATACTCAGAGTTGTTCACAGATTGAATGAGTTAATGCGTGAGTTAATAGGTGCCCCTCACCAGAGATTTTCAATCAGAAATAATACCCATGAGCAGTGTGGTATAAGTGACTTATTTTGGAATGAGGTGTGATGAATAATGTTTCCTCTTCTGACTCCAGTGCCCTGCAATTTGTTTGACACCTACTTCTCCTAACTACCCATTCTAGTGGGAAAGTTTTCACATAAATGGGACCCCCCCCCAACTCACTGACAGGTTTGAAGCCTATTGGTTATGCTCAACCTGTTTTAGCCCATCTGCTGAGACAGCTCTGGACAGCTCTGGAGTGTCACAGCCACACATGTGGTCATGAAGGTGGCTGAAGCAGGAGCTATGGAAAGTTTAGCGTTTGGTCAGGCATCGAAGCTACAAGGTTGTCCTCTGCCCCCTGGGTCATCAACAGTCACCTTGACTTTTATCCTGTCACTGGACTTTGATAAATCAGGAAGAGAGAACGAGACTGATGACTTTGCACAGTTCTGCCTCACTTAAATCTAATGCATGGGCAAGTCAAGAGATCATCTGTGAATTCATTGGTCTTCTTCAAAAATGAAGGACAAAATACAATGTCTCCAAGGGGGAACGCAGAGATGAGTGAGACATGCTGCTTGCCTTCACAGGCAACTTATGGTCTAGTAGGGCTGGAAAGACACTTGCAGTCAGGGAAGTGAGGGACAAATACTGGGTGAGGAACATGGAACTTGTAACCCTGTTTTACTCCTACATGACAGATTTTTGAGCGGTTAACTAACTATTGTCCTGAAGGAATAACAACAGTGACAATAACAAAAATAAACGGCATTTGTAACCCTTTAAGGTTTGCAGAGCACTTTGAAATATTATCTTGTTTAGTCCTCACAACAATCCTGGAAAGAGGGTGCTATTATTATCATTTCCATTTTACCAATGAGGAAACTGAGGCTAAGAAAGTTTAAGCGACTTTTCCAGGGTCACCCAGCTAATAAAGCTCTCAGGCCAGATGTAATCTGAGGTTTTTCTTACTCAGGTTCAGTACTCTATCTATTCTACCATCTAGCTGTATTTATCAAGCCTGGTACAAATGATGCTCCAGGCACTGCTTTGGAAATAAATATATACAAGGCAAGAGAATTGCTGTTCTCAAGGAACTGACCATCTCTTGGGAGGGTGCAGCATATTTACAAGTATATAGGTGTAAAATATAAATTAAATACAAAGTGATTTCAGAGAAAGCCCAGAGAACTGGGGAAATCAGGAAAGGCCCATTGTAGGAGTTACCAGTTGAGCTAAAAACTTTATAGTAAGTTAGAGTTCCAAGAAGTAGAAATGAAAAGTTATGAAAGAAAGAAAGTAAAAAGAAAGAAAGAACAGAGCGAGGGAGGGAGAGAAGAAAGAAAGGATAGTTAGATGGTGCAGTGGATAGAGCACCGGAGTCAGGAGAACCTGAGTTCAAATCTGGCTTCAGACATTTAACACTTACTAGCTGGTGTGACACATGGGCAAGTTACTTAACTCCAATTGCTTCACAAAGAAAAGAAGGGAAAAAAAAAGAAAGAAAAAAGGAAAGAGAGAAAGAAAAAAGGAAAAAGAGAGAGAGAGGGAGAGGGAAAGACAAAGGAAGGAAGGAAGGAAGAAAGGAAGAAAAAAGAGAATAGCATTCTACATATGGACAGGAATGAGGGGGGAAGGGTTAATAAGTAGAAGGAAGGGGATAGTAGGAAATCAGTATTTAAGAATAAGCTGAAACTAGATTGTGAAAGTTTTTTTGAGGAATTTATATTTATCCTAGAAGACACTGAAACTTTTTGAGCTGGGAGTTGCATGGTAAACCTGTGCTTTAGGAATATCAATCTCGCACCTGTATAGAGGATGGATTAGACAGCGAAGGCTCTAGAGGCAGACAGAATAAGAACGAGGTTATTGCAATAGTCAGTCAGTCAATAAGCAATTTATTAAGTGCCTACTAAGTGCCAGGAATTGTGCTAAATTCTTTAATCTAGACAAGAGGTGATCAGAACCTGAACTAGATTGGAGTGTTGAAAATGGCTGTAAGGGGACAGAAGCAAGAAATGCTGAAGAGGTGGAGGCATAAAGACTTGGTAAATGGTTAGAACTGGAGGATGAATGAGAGTAAAGAGTTGAAGATGAAAAACTAGAAGAATGTCGTTATCCAATCAGACTCTCATTTCTCTCCTTATCTTGTTTTCAGAGACCCCCTGAACATACTCCTTTTTTATACTTCCCTGCTGGTCTCCCTATAGCACAGCATCTAAGAATTAATAATCCACCTCTTGCTTCAGGGATGTCATGTCCCAAGCTCATCTCCAGAGCAACACTCTCCTCTAGGAATGAGAACTATTCCATCACCTGTCCCCAGGATCTGGTGCAAGGAAAGTCAGTCACCCTGGCCTGCAGATCAGGTTTCCATGCCTCTCTCTCATTTTACCTGCTTTGTGGAAGATCTCCTAAGGTCTCACAACATACAATACACCACTTCCCACCAAATTGAACTTCAAGGGGAAGTATAGATAGTTTGATCTCCTGGTCTCTCAATGTATCTATCTTTAACCATTGATAGTCTGCTGAGACTCTCTTCTTAATGGCCAACACACTTCCAATTACTATATTCATCTCATCCCAATGATTCTGAACCCCTAGAGACCAATGAATTCTATTCCTTTCAGCACTGGTCTCTTTTCTAGGATATAGTTCCTGCAACAGCTATATTGTCCTCTCTTTCTATCTCAACCCTTTGGTGAATTAGTTCAACATTATGTTATTCTGTACCCTTAGATTTCTTCATCATTAATTCACTGTATCACACCACAGCCCTGAGTTACTCCCACCATCTTCCTTGCAGCTGAAAAAAAATAATAAAATTGCATTTATCGGGTTAACTCCAAATTTATGCCATCCAATCTCAATTATGTCTTTGCTATAGTAAGGCAAAAATTCTAATTGTCCCTAATCCCATTCTCCATAGGAACTGTTTTAAACTTTCTTGTCTCTCCTTTAGACTCCAATAACATTCACTTCCCCCACCTCTCAGATGAGGAATTTGTCTTATACTTCACAGAAAAAAAATGAGGCCATTCACAGAGAACTTTTCCTTACCCCCTTCTCTGAAATTCATAATTTTTCAGACATTTCCCTCCATTATTTCCTCCACTCTGGTCTTAGATGAAGTGGTGGCTCTTCTCCTTGCTATATCTGACCCCTCTAAATGCATTCTTGATTACACCCTCTCTCCTGCAGCAGATTGCAACTACTATCATCCCCACTTTCTTTATTATCTTCAATCTCTCCCTATCTATTGGATCCTTCCCTGCTGCCTTCAAACATTCCCATGTCTTTCCCACCCTCAAAAAATCCTTGCTTTTCTTTTTCTTCCCCTATCTAGCTAAATTAATTGAGAAAGTTGGCTATAATCAGTATATTCACATCCTCTCTTTTTATTCTCTTCTCACTTCTTTGATCCTATAATTCAAATAAAATTTTCCTCTTTAAAATTATCAATAATCAATAAATTGACAAATCAAATGGCTTTTTCTTACTCCTGATCTTTCTGTAGTATTTGGCATTATTAGTCAGATTTTTCTTCTAGTACAAACTTCTCACTAAATGCTCCATTCTCCTGGTTCCTCTCCTGTCTTCCTGACTGATCTTTTTCAGTTTCCTTTGTGTTCTTTATCCACATCATGCCAATTAACTGGCCTTGTCCTCCAAGACTCCATTTTGGGCTCTCTTCCCTTTTTCTTTTGATCTTCTTGTTTTTGGATTTTCTAGTGGAAATATTAGATAACTTCCCATTCAATAAGGGAAATTATTTGAAGATAATAGGAGACTTTTTCTGAACCCAATTTAGCAAATACAAAGACATGTTCTATTAGTATATAAGCTTTACCTTGGTTAAATCATATAATACAACTCAGTTCCTTGCTCTTGATGATCTTCTTATGAGTTCAATGATCATATGATTGCATCTATATATCTATCCCTAACATCTTTCCTGAGTTCCAGGTCTGTATTACCAATTGCTTTTTGGATAATTCAAATTGGATGCCCTGTAGGTATTGCAAACTTGACCCTTTCAGCACAGAATTAATTTTCTTTCCCCCAAAACCCATCCTTTCCCCAGACTTCCTTATTATTGTGGAAGACACCACTATTCTCTTTGTCACCTACTCAGTTAGCCAGTGAACATTTATTGAGTGCCTACTAAGTACCCATTATTGTGCTAGGCTTGAGATACAAATAAAGGCAAAAACATGGTACCTGCCCTCATAGAACGGACATTCTTTCTAATGGGAAAGAAAATATGCAAATAATTGTGTACATACAAGATGTATGTAAATTGTAAATAGTCTCTGAGAAAGATCAAGAGGTGACACAGTTAGATCTGAACTTTAGGAAGATCAATTTGGAAGCTGAGTGAAGATTGGACTGGAGTGGGGAAATGAGGCAGGAATACCAACCAGCAGACTATTCAAATAATCCATTGAAATGATGCTAAAAGCCCACACAAGGTTGGCTGCTGAGTGAGTGAAGAAGGGATGTATTTAAGAGATGTGAAGGTAGAAGTAATGATACCTGAATATCGACTGGATATGGGAGGCAAGAGAAGTGAAGTATTGTACCAAAGTTATAAAGCCTGGTAACTAGAAGGATTAGTGGTGCTCTCACTAAGTAATAGAGAGTTCTGAAGAAGAAAGGCTTTAGGAGAAGAAAATGAATTGTCTTTGGACATGTTGAGTTTGGAAGTCCTACGGGATATTCAGTTCAAAATGTCCAACTCACGCCCACAACTTCAGTTTTATTTTCTATTCTTCAACCATATAGAATATATATTCTATAATATATTCTATTTTAGAATATATAAATTCTATATATATATAAATCCTATATATACATGGCCCAAACCTATCATTGCTATTTTTACAATAACATTTGCAAATGTCTGCTTTTCTCTACTTGTAAAGTCATCACTCTAGTCTCTAGTTTAGGATCTTTTTACCTCCCTCCTAGAAGCAAAAACTGCAATCATTTTTTAATTGATCTCCGTCAAGTTTCTTTCTATTCCCATCCAATCTTCCCACATAACATGCACATTTCTAATCTTCTTATACTTTATCTCTATGCCTTTGCATTCACTGTCCCCATGCCTTTACTCTCAACCCTCAGTTTCTTTATGTTCTTTCAAGTAAAGGATCAAAACTCACTTCTTCCAGGAAGTCTTTTTTATCCATTTCAGATACTAGAGCTTTCCCTTCCTAGAGTGCTTTCCACAGGCTCTCTGTAAAACTCTGTTGTACTCATTTTCTCCCCATTAAAATATAAATTGAGAGAAAAGGACTGTATCTTTGCCATTCTTTGCATCCCCAACACTTAGTACAATGCCTGGTACATAGTAAGTGTTAATAAATGTCTGATGGTTGGCTAACTGAATATACTGAGAGAGAGGTCATTAAACTTTCCGTCCCACACAAATACCTACAAATAATATAAATAAAATCTGATTTATATTTACTCTTAAAAAGGGGAAATTTTACCTGAAATGACATGTTTATATTTCCCAAAAAAATCTCTTCAGAGAAACTTTCTCAGGGACCTTCCAGATAACGTCTTAGCTTAAAGGAGGGAGATAAAGCACTGAACTTCAAAAAGAAAGGCCTAGTTTCAAATCTGGTCTCAGGTACTCATTAGCAGTGTGACCTTGGGCAAATCATTTTATCTCTCTGAATCCCAATTTATTCATTAGTCAAATGTGGCTAATAATAGCACTTGCCTCACAAGGTTATCAAGAAGATTAAATAAGATAATATGTGGAGTGTGATTTGCAAACATTAAAGCATTAGGTAAATGCTGACTATAATAACAATAACAATAATAATTTTCTAGGAGAAATATTAGGTAACTTCCCAGACAATAAGGGAAATTATTTGAAGATAATAGGAGACTTTTTCTGAACCCAACTTAGCAAATACAAAGACATGTTCTATTAGTATATAAGCTTTACCTTGGTTAAATCATATAATACAACCAAGTTCCTTGTCTTAGAACATAATAGGCACTCAGAAAAACCAGAAGTTCTTAACATTGTTTGTATTGTAGAACTCTTTTTGCAATCTAATGAAGCCTATGAATCTCTCCTCAAAATACTATTTTTAAATGTATGAAATAAAATACATCAGATTGCAAATGAAGCCAATTATACTGAATTAAGCTATTTAGCTATATACTTACTGACATACATATATATGCACATATGTATTTTGTTGTTGTTGTTCAGTTGTTTTTCAATCATGTCCAACTCTTTGTGACGCCATTTAGGTTTTCTTAGTAAAGATACTGGCGTGGTTTATCATTTTCCTCTTTCATCTCATTTTACAGATGAAGAAACTGAGGCAAAGAGGGGTTAAGTGACTTGTCCAAAGTCACATAGCTCGCAAGAGTTTGAGGCCAAATTTGAAATCAGGAAAAGGAGTCCAGCACTTTATACACTATATCACTTAGCTGCTCCTGTACATATGTATATAAGTACGTATGTGGATAGAGATATGTATATGCATGTGTATGTATACACACATGCACATCTACATTTATATGCATACATCTATATTTATTTATCTCTCTATCATCTATCTATCTATCTAATTATCCAAAATTCACAGATATCAGGTTAAGAGCTTGCCCCTACAGAAAATGATGATGGACTTTTAAAATGTTTTTACTACCTAAAAAGTATGCTGAGAATGATGAGCATTTGGCATTGGGAATAATTTTTCCTCTGCTATGAAGAGCAAGGAAAAATATCTTTTGACCTAAACATTTAAGTAAAAGGGTCTGTATAGGTCCATCCAGTTAGCTGGGGTGATACTGTTACACTCAGAATAAGGTTGATCAGACAAACCCCATCCCAGTGGCCCTGGAAGGGGGGCCCAGGAAGATACAAGATCAAATGTGGGGATGCATCTCTTCCTGCTCACTGTGCACCTCAGGCTGACAACTACATATTTATCACATGGTTCATTAGACTAACAAAAAGATGTGAGTACCTATCAAAGCAATGAATGCAAGAAATGATAATATCGCCATCATCATCATTAGACAGAGGGAGTCAGGAGCATGGGGCCATGCTACAAAGGCATAGAGACCGCTGGGGAAAGCCTGCCTGGCCCGTAGCACGAGATCCTGCAGACTGCCTGCATCCATGTCACGCGGAAGTCTGGCAAATACTAGCTGTCCTGTTTTCATCTGTAGCAAGCTCTTCTTAGGAGCCGTTTGGAAATTTGCATTTATCAGAAAATTGCTTACTTACTCTAATCAGTTATTCTTAAGGTTTTATTTTAGCTAGATAATGAATAAGACTAAATTGATGTCAGGCTTGAAGTAATTTTAACCAATACCTTCAAAAGTCTATAATATCAAATATTGGAAAATTATATGTAGGGTAATCTAAGTAATGAGATGTTAAAATTCCTTGGAACCTAGAAACTCTTCTATTCATTTTGTTCCTCTTTCTCTTTCAACCTCACGGTGGGAGGCTCCATCTCTGACATCTTTATATATGATGTTCTCATTTCAAAATGCCACTGAACCTTCAAATGAACACTTGCGTATGATCTTTGAATACAAAAATACTTAAATCAAGATTTTTACACTTTGGTGCACTCAGCCAGAAGAGGCAGAGAAGGGGGAGATTTAGCTCAAGTCTCCCTCCCAAGGAAATCAGAAAGAAACCTTGTATGGGAAAGGACAGTATGGTTAGTAAGGAAAAAGCAAAGCCCCACCAAGGTAAAATTTAAATCATATATTTGCTTACTGAAAACTTGAGAGACTGGAAAGCAAGAAAACTAGGGATTCTACTGCCTAAACCTCAAACTGAAGCTAAATTCTGATTCTTAGAGGACTCTGGTTCTATCTCCCAAGGAAGGGGAATTTCTTTATTCCAGACTGAGGGAATATGTGGAAAAGATGCATTAGGAAGAAATGTTTTATTGTTGTTCAGTCATGTGACTCTTCATCACCCCATTTGTGGTTTTCTGGACAAAGATACTGAGGTAGTTTGCTGTTTCTTCTCCAGCTCTTTACCAATGAGGAAACTAAAGTAAATCGGGTTGAATGACTTTCCCAGGATCATGTGGGCAAGTGTCTCAGGTCAGATTTGAACTAAGGAAGATAAGTTTTCCTGACTCCGAGCTCAGCGCTCTATCCACCACTCCACAGTTTATCCTCAAAGCCTTTTCTAATCCTAATATGCAAGAACATCTGACTTTAAGCTTTGGGGATCCTGACAGCACAAAAGACCGTGAGAAGCTAAGAAGTTTATTGACCCTTGACTCTCTTCTTAGAATTAGAATATAAGACGATGGAGCTTTCTGTAGTGAATCCTTTCCACGTCATTTTACAGAAGTAGAAGTTGAGCACCAGAGAAGAGGAGTGATGTGTTAAATTCTCATTGAGACACTTAATCGTCTTATCCAATATGTGCTATCACAGGTAGCATAGGAAAGTGAATTGATAGCTGGGTGTGGAGTCAGTACAAACTAGGTTTAAATCCCATACTTGGGCAAAGATTTACTGTCTTTAGTAAGTTATAGGTAGATTATAAACTAGACTGGTTGTTCTACATCAGCAAAATCATGGATCCATGACACATGTACTATATAACATCCTCTATGTCGTGTAATAAGATGTATGCTTGATATATATCTGAGGTGTGACACTTGCTTGCCAATGATGAGAAGTGCTTGGAAACATGCTACATAAACTCCCCTGACATTTAACACCTTTCGGAACCCGGCTCCAACCTCCCTCTTCAGCCCCATCATACATTATTCTCCTTCATTCTCTTTGTGGTCTAGTCAACCTGGACTTCTTGCTAGTCCTCACACATAACACTCCATATGCAGTCACCGTTCACTTGCAGGGCTGTTCCTCACACCTGGAGAGTACTTCCCTCTCACATTCACCTCTCGTTCATTGACTAATTGGATCATTTAGTTTACTCAGTTTGGATAGTTCAGGCCCTTTCTTCTTGAAACAGACAGAGAGAGAGTTAGAAAAAGACAGAGCGGTAGAGAGAGACAAAGGGAGAAAAAATAAAACTAGAGAGAGATAGAGATAGACACATATGGAAAGAAAGACAAAGGGAAAAATAGAGCTAGACAGAGACAAAGACAGAAACATAGAGAGGGACACACACACAGATGCGAGAGAGACAAAGAGGGAAAGATAGAGCTAAAGAGAGACAGACAGACGGACAGTTGGTGGGGTAGGGAGGAAAGGAGAGACCACCTAGGTAACTGTCTCTTACTATGACCCTTCTCTCCTCCTGCTCTTCCCCACCCACTTGTGCTGTCCTGAAGAAGCAGTAAGACATTAGTGGAAAGTCAAAAGACCTGGGTCTGAGTTCCAGTCCTGATAATTGTTAGCTTTGCTACTCTTGGCAAATCCCTTCATCTTTCTGAACCCACATCCTCATGTATGAAATGGAGTTTTTGAGTGCTTGCTCTGTTTCCCTCACAAGATTGGCATGAGAATCAAATGAAATAATGAATTCACTTTATAGAAACAAAAATATGATGAAAAAGTTAGCTCTTTTTTGATCAAACTAGAATCATGTTATTGCAATTTAAAAGCTTTTCTCTCTCTTTCAAATAATACATCTTGTAGGAAAAAAAAAAAAGCCAAAGTGACCCCAGAGGCCTGAGTGGGACAGGGACAAGAAGTGACACTGAGATTCCTCCTGAAGTACACCTTTGGGAGGCCTGGGCTTTTCCAAAATCCAAAAATATTACTGGCAGTTTTCACTCCTGGAGAAGGAACTAAAACATATATTGGACAAACAACATCATGTATGCTAGATTCTGTTGGAGAGGCTGTCAAAGGAAGGGGAGAAAGAGAAAGGATTGAAGTGGTAGGTAAGAAAGGAGCTGTAGCCACTGGGAGGGAAGAAGACTGCCTTATGACTATCTTATTTAACTATTTTTTTCTAATTTTAAGTAGAAAATTTTAAATTCCAATTAGCTAATTTTTGCTATTAAGTGCTAAATGCAGTTGTTTGGGGGCTAATAAAGAATTTGAGTTGCTGTGTCCTCTAAATTTTGGTACCCTGGGTCACATCTCAGCTCACTCCACTCTAGTTATAACTCTGCCCAAATTTCTTCCTTCTTATATCTGAGGATTCAAGAGATAATACAGTGTTTCCTATGACACTTAACTCCCTCGAGATTATTTTTGTTGTGTTGTTTTTAAAGGAAAAATGTTCATAGAAGGTTATAAAACACATATAATTTACTCAAGGTAATTGCCCACATATTATTTATGTGCTGTGTTGGCAGTGAAACAGAGAAGAATTGACTTGATCAATGCATTAGTCTAATCATGGGGTTCCTGCTCTTAATTTCCTTTGTCGGTAATTTCCATACTCGGGCAGCAATGCGTAGAATTATCTCGATTTACAGATCTCAGGACCCTGGGGAAAATATCTTTGGAGCCGTTTCTATCTCCTGGGGAATGTGATATTTATTCAATACTGCATCTGAAACTCCTGAATTGTAGATTCAACAGCCTTAAACCACTTCTCGAAAATTTGGTGTGCAATGTATCCATGTGTGTGTGTGTGTGTGTGTGTGTGTGTGTGTGTGTGTATGTGTGTGTTTAAATTGATAAATCCTGGGGTTAAGAAGCAGTCTCTGAAATACTTCTGAGAGTTATTTCCTGTTGACATGGATCTTCTGCTTTGTAGACTCTGTGTTTGCTAAAACAAAGGCTTGTTTTTGTTTTTGAATGTGTTGTACCCTTTTGCCTTACTGTGGAATATTGTGTTTCAAACCCCAGGCAAAGTAAAGCTCATGAGGGATTGTTGGAGGAACTTGTAACTTACATCTACCTTCCTGGCAAGTGAGGCTCAATTTACTAGCCTTCTGGATGTTCTGACCAGGCTTTCCTCTTCCCCAGCAGACGACCATATATTTAGAGCTGGCAAGGACTTTTGAAGTTAACTAGTTTCATCATGCAATTTAGGAAACTGAGGTCCAGAGAGGAAAAATGACTCTCAGAGTCACACAGGTAGTAAGAAGCTGAGCCAGATCGCGAAGTCTGATTCTAAATCCAATGCTTAGAATGAAGAAAATGAATGTGATCTAAATGCTCTTCTCAATGAAATAATAATACATAAATGAAAATAGCTGACATTTAAACAGCACTTTAGGGTTTTTACAAAGTGCTTTAAATACATTATCCTGTTCAGTCATCACATTGGTATGCCCCATGGAGAAATGGCTCTTTGGAAGCTTTTGGTTATTTTTTGAATTGAAAATCTGAAAAAAAATCAAATCTTTCCAAACCACAACATAATGGGCTTGGAGCCAGAAATAACAAGGGTTCAAATTTACATGCACACTTATTAGTTATTGACCATGAATAAATCATTAAACATTTCCAAAACTCTGTTTCTCATGTGTAATTTAATTCTAACTATACCTTCCTCACTGGGTCATTGTAAGAATAAAATGAAATCATGTTTGAAAAATACTGTAAAATTTTAAATGACTATAGGTCTATGTTTATGCTTCTCCTCTTCCTTCTCCTTAACCTTCTTAGTCCAAGGGGAAATAGCCACAGATGTTAAGAGCACCATTCTTTCTTTGAGGATGAACAATTTCCTTGAGTGGGAGGCATGCTTTGGCTAGAGACATAGGATAAGAAAACAAAGCCTTATTTCTTCTAACAAAGACTGGCCTGCTTTCCGAGGAAAGAGTAGTGGACTCAGAATTAGAAAGATCTATAAGTGAATCTACATTCTGACACAGTATCTATTGCCTTCACATGATACACTGTCACCCAAATGCAAGAATTTTCACTCTCTTCCACACTTTTTCCCTTTTCATCTCCATCTCTTAACTTACCTGGCTTCTGTTAAACCTCACCAAAGTTCCATCTCTTTTAAGAAACCTTTCCCAGATCTCCTTCTTCTTTGTGTCTTCCCTCTGAGATCATCTCAGTTTCTACTATCTGTATCTTATTTATATAAATTGCATTTTTGGGGTCTTTCTTTATATTTCTAGTGCTTAATATAGTGCTTAGCATATAATGGAAGCTTAATAAATGGTAGTTTGCCAACTAACAATGGTCAGATCATTCTCTGGGCTCCAATTTCCTTAACTACAAAATTAGTGTAGTAATATTCACATTGCTTAACTCATAAGTTGCTATGAGGAAAGTATTTTGTAAAGTGTTAAGTAAATACAAATTCTTATCATCATCATCCTATCTTCACACCTGGCTGTCATGTTTTAGGAAGCATCTCTTGGAAGCGAGGAAAGTACAGAGAATGATGCCTTGGGTGATGGAAGTAATAGATAAGTGAAGACCATATAAAGGATAGACTAAATTGTATGGTACTTTTCAGGATGGAAAGATAAACCTCCAAAGGGAACACAATTAGGGCCTACAAAATTATAAGTAGCACAGATTTCATTAACATGGATTTTCCCACCAAATCCCACAAAACTGAAATAAAGGGTCTTCCTTGGGAGCCTGATTATAATACATTTAAGTAAAATGATAGAATTACTTTTCAGAGGCAAATTTATTGTATCTATTTTCTACTAGGAATATAAAGACAAAACAAAAAAAAAAGAATTTCTGCCTTCAAGGAGTTTATATTCTACCATAAAATCTATAACTGACCCAGGATACCATCCAGGATTCACCAACTGGAATTTGGACCCCCTGATCCTGCTTTTGTTTGATTACATGGACCAATGAGACCAGTGGTCTTGGACTTAGTTAAGGCTGCCATTGATGACAATCTTCACAGGATTTGAGGAAGATATGGATAAAGCCATACCCAAGTATCATTTCACCCAGACCTTGTTGGTTCACAACTCAGTATACCTTTTTGCCTTACTTAAGGCCTGCCTTCTTTCCTATTTCTTCTTTTCTCACCCAACAGACACACACAGGTTAGTAGAATCTGTTCTGTAACTTCTAGGATATATCTGATTCCTTTCTAAAGACCCCTAACTTATGGAACTCATTCCCTGAGTAGATAGCTTGGATCAAATTTAAAAAAAAAAGAACTGATAAAGGATTTAAGAAAATTGCAGATTCTAGAGCCAAAATGATTAACCAAGGTTCACTGAGCTGAATGTTTCAGAGAGTGTCTCAACTTTTAGGATGATATTAACAAGTTTGGTTATGTCTTGTCACGCCTTCCCTACCTCTTGGAACAGAGATAGACAAGATCCCAGACTTGAGAGACCCTATGTCTTATTCTAAGAGACCACTTACAAAATATTTACCCTGGAACTGGTTGAAAAAAAAATCTTGGGCAACAAAATCTGACCAAGGAATTTCCCTTACATGTCATTATAACTTTTATGGAAGTAAACTTTTCAAGATTCTCCCCCAAACAAGGTTGTATCAACCAAAAAAGTTGATGAGATCTTTTGTGTGCCAGACTCCTATTATGCTTGGAAAGGTTTCAGATTTCTTCCTGTTAGTATCCTTGTGTACCCCTTAAGAGATGCTGTGGTAGTCTTTCTCCTGGTAATGAACCTCACTGCTCTTATCTAAAGGACTCCTTGGATAATGGATACATGCATAGCCTATCCTCTAGCCAAAATTGTTTCCCCAACTTATTAGGATCTCCTAGAGCTTGTGCTTTGCTGCTTTACTCTTTAAAAATCAAGATTTTGTTGTTTCCCCATTATAATGTGAGCTCCTTTTGGGCAGGGATCATCTTTTGCTTCTTTATAAATCTTCAGTGTTTGACACAGTACTTAGTATATCGTAGCGAAGTCTTGCACAGTGTGACATCTCAAGAGGAATATGAAACCTGCTTTTTGTTTTATTTGTGAAAGAGGATGGATTAGTTAAATTTGGTCTGCTTGACTCCAGAGGGCAGAATTAGCAAAGAGCCTTGATTAAAAAAGAAAATTATTAGGAAAAATTTTCTAACAATCAAAGTAGGATGGGCCATCTGTAGAGGTGGTAGGATCCCCCACCTCAGGCAATGAACACTTAAATATAGTACAGTGGAGATTCATTTTGTATAAGCTGAGATAGATGGTCCCTGAAATCCCTTCTAGCTTTCAAATTCTTTGACTTTGTGAAGATTGGTAGATTAGTATATGTAAGAGATTTTTGCTTATTCATAATGCAAACAATAATTCTCAAATAACTTATTACAAATATGCTGCCATAACAACTGAGATTCATACTAGTAATCCTGAGACTCTGTAAAAGACTGATAAAGAGCCTTCTGAATCCTCAAGGAGAGCATTTTCATGTTAATTATAAGACATCATTTTTCCTATGACCTTTCTGGATAGATGGGCCTTTACTGAAATTAAATCCACCATTTTTTTTTTTCTTATCAAATCTACTGGAAGTCATCAGCTAAAGCATATAGTTCCTGACAAAGTAGATAAAGAGGCCTCCTTTCAAGATTTGATTGGGTGATTTATGTTCTCTAAGATCTAGGGAAAATAGGGGACAAAGGGTAGGATGCCTGGTAGAAAAGATTCCCACAACAAACCTTGGGGATCTTTTCAGAGCTATGATTTGTATTAAATAGAACTCATCTCCCAAATACCCAAAAGGCCAAAGAAGTGGGGAAAGTCTCAGGAAAGACCTGCCACCTTAATTAAATGTGGGAAAATTTTTAGGTTTGGAGGGGTCTTTCTGTTTTGCTTTGTTTTGTTTTTATAATTTTTCACAGCCATTGTGAATTATCCTTCTGGATGCATAAGAAACAAACAGCTCCACTTTGACTGACTGTGTGTAGCTTAATGAATGCGGATGAAGACTATATAAATAATTCACATCACTCAAGAGGTGGTGAGCTGAACAAGTCCCTTCTGGTTAAATTTATTTAAAGATAAGGTGAAGTTAAGTGAGTGATGGCACAGTTACAGAGGCCAGGGTCCAAGGGGGATTGGGACACTCTAAGTTACACGACTAGAGTGATTTGTGCAGAATTATGTCAACTTACAGATCTTGGCACCTTGGGGGAAAGGGAAATGTCTAATCTCTAAGAGAAGTGATACAAGATGAGTATTTTACCAAGTATAGTCAGGATTTCCAAAATACTAGTTTGCTACAAGATACAGCTTGCCCAGCTTTAAAACTAAAACAAAAGTATAAAGAGTTTTTAAAGGCAAAAGCATAATATTACATATTATTTTCTTGTACTATCTCAATGAGAAAGTCTCACCAGAACTCCTTCACTTCAAAGTTCAGAGTGCAGAATTGTTACTTGAGGTTTGATGTGTTTTAGAGAGGAGTCAAGTGACTTTAATTGTTAGAGAAGGAC
>NC_067399.1:477064991-477114991 GCF_016432865.1 Antechinus flavipes | reverse complement strand
TTGAGCAGATCAGGTCCACCATAGTTTGGTTAGAACGATCATAGAAAGATAAAGTGGGAACAGTTGAAAAGAGGTTTTCTGTGAAGAAAATGGTAAGTCCTTTCCTATGTCCAGAAACTCTCAGAAGGCCTCTAGATCGATGATCTTCTGATAAGATAATCTCCCCCAATAGATTCTTCTTCTTTTTTAAAAAAAATTACACTCTCCCTCCAATTACTCCTTGGCTACATCTAATGCTAGCAGTATATCAGCATTACTTTGATGAAGGGGAAGAGGAGGAATAAACATTTATATGTGCTAGGCAAGATACTAAACATTTTTTGGAGCCCAAATAGCCAACAAAAGGTAAAAAACCTTTCCTACGGCAACAACTCACCAACTTGATTGATGGGGGTGGGGGTGGGGAGGGAAATAGAAGAAGGTAGAACATAGATGTTCTTCTCTCCCCTCTGGAAAAGATGAGAAAAATTAGTAAAGACAATGGACCAGCTGAGAGAGCTACAGGTATTCCTTTTCAAACACTTTTGTTGCTAATTAAAATTAGTCTAATTTTAAAATGATCGTATCATTAAAGTGTATTTCAACTGCTATTGATTTGATGATACCTACAAACATTTTAGAATAAAGAGGATGATATTTTAGCATTATAAGGTGCTCTGATTAAACCTAGGTTTGTGAAATTAGTGACATGAACTCCTGATGCCTTTTCGTTCATTTTTTAGGCGAAATAATTATGATCCTCTTAAGTCTTTGCAATCCACTTTTTTAAATGTGGGTGAGAAGAGGGTTGAGTAGGAAGAAAAAAATGTGCTATATAAAGAGTTAGTTCCTTTCTTTTCTATGGTATTGCTCCAGCAATATCTTAATGAAGTTGGGAGACAAGATGAAATATGTGTCCAAAGTATGTTTCTAATCCTTTCAAACTTGTAGGCTTGATGTGTGGTCCTGGGCCAATTCTTTGGAAAGCTGTTATACGTTGCAATGAAAAATGTTGGGAAGGTTAGTAAAGGCTTCTATACCTTTGTTAAAATAATGGGATTAATAAGGGACAGATAGGAATATGGGAACATTCTTCTAAGACAGCATCTCCCCCTTTTCCTCCAACATGTACCTGGCCATGGCCAGGCTGATTTTCTCCCTGATCCCAGAAAGACCACGCTCATCATTACTAAAATTGAATGTCCTCCCACATTTAATGTCCTCATTTCTTTCTACCTTTTCCAAACCCTCACCATCCTTCAGGGCTCAGTTCAAGTATAACCTCCTCCATGAAGCCTTCCCTAAAAATCCTAGCCAACATTGTTTCCTTCCCTTTCTGACTACCTATGGCTCTTGCAGTCTGCATTGTACCTTTTGGCACTGGATGAAATTCAATTTAGCACTTTATTCCATGTGGTCTTGTATTGTTCTCTACTTTATGTGGGTTCTTATCTCCCCAGCCAGACTGTAAGCAAGTCAGTCCCCCATAGGGCCTAGCACAGGACTGGCCATAGTAGAAACTCAATAAAGACTAGCTTAATTATATAGAAAAGGAAAGTAAACTGGTATCTTCCTAGCCTCTGGAGAAACAAAGATTTTGTAGAGAGGAGCAATGAAATAATATATGGGAAGATGTATTTTATTCTGATGAAGGAAATTCTAGCCCTACAATTTACTATTTTTTTTTGGACTTCATAGTCATCAGCATTTTGAAATGTATTTTGAAATTCAGAGTGATGGCCAACTCTTTATCATCTAGTGGGAGAGAAGGAACATTTCCAAACCTTGCTTCTGCCAAGGGTTTCAATCTCTTTCCACCAGACACTTTCCCAGAACTGCATTAAAACCCCTCCTGATCCCTTAGCCAAAGTACTTCCTTTCCTCTTCCTCTCTGTTCTCATGTCACTTCCCACAAGGACATCAAATCCCTCCTTCCCCTGCACTTCATCTTTTTGTTTAGTGATCATTTGTATCTATAAAAATCCTATCCTAAGTTTTTTTTTTTTTCTCCTAAGGAAATTGGTAGCTACTTGAAGGCAAGGATCATGTCTTATCATCATCATATCTTTCAGAGCACTCAACAAAGGATCTTGTTAGGAGGTACAAAATAAATAATGACTGACTGTTGAATGATAAGAGTATTTGAATGAATGAACTTCTTAAAGTAGCATTGTTGAATAACTTGAGCTTCATTCTTCCTTGCCCTAGGATGATATGAAATGATTTTAAACAGCAGGGAAGAAGGCCTGGAAAATCCACAAAGTCAGGCTTGCTAGAGAGTGTAACAGCTTGTGCTGATGAGATGACTAGGAAACAATGTTGATTTGATTTTCCTAATTGTGTGTATATTTTGTGAGGGAAGTCTAGACTGACAAGAAGATTTTGTGGGCTGGTAACTTAATGGGACTTAATTTCAAGGCTACAGTAAACCAAATTGTTTCTCAGATTGAATTCCATATAAATTCTATACTAGTTTGAGAAACTCTGGCTCATCAAGGTGCCTAAGAGTTATAGTTTCCTCCCTTTTGAGTGTATGTGTATGTCTATGTCTATTTGCTAGTCAGGAAGCCTCAAGATATGATGACTGAATCGTTCTTGACAGTACTTTCCAGTGCCTATCCCTGATGGAAATACTGGGCTTTGCTTTTCCCATTCTGAGACTTTTGGGAGCAAACAAAAACAACTGCCTAGGCCACTTTTAAAGCTGATTAAAAAAAAAAAAAAAGCTTTTTCCTCCAATATTTGTAGTTTGTGAAAAGGGGACCAAGGAGACTATCTCTCCTGTCACAAATGTTTCAAAGGTAATCATAGCTCCTTTTCCTTCCTACTAGAAACTATGAATCTAACCCCAGCTACATCTGTTTTCAATGGTGTGATTTTAATGTTGATTCCAAAGCTAAAAAAAATTATAAGTTGGATCCAGAGGGTCAGAGATCATATTCCAGTCCTGCTTACTAACTGTCTGTATGAACTTAGAAAAAAATCACTTAATTTTTCTGGGCCTCAATTTCCACATCTGTAAAATGAAAGGTTTAGAGTAGATGGTTTCTTTCATTTCCAGTTTCTTCTTACATTAGTTAAGTTCTAAAGATAAGGGTTTGGATAGGCTGATAAGCTTTATTAGCTTAAAATTGCATTAAGACTTTAGGAACACACAATATTGTCTTAGTGTTTATCTCAGTGTAGATCTTTAAATGGATAATTCAGTTCAGTTTAATTCAATTTAACATGAATTTATTAAATATCTATTATTCCTTTCAAGGTATTTTACTAGCTTCTGGGGATACAAAGACAAAAAAAAAAAAAAAAAAAAAAGAAAGAAAGAAAAGCAACAGTCCCTGCCCTCAAGGAGCTTGTATTCTGCAGAGGAATACACATTTCAACTATTGATTTAAATTGTGGTATTTTTGGCTTGTTTTTTTCTTTAAGCATCTTTTGTCATTATCTGTCTATCTATCTATAATTTTTACTTCCCCACTACCCTACACAGGAAGTCATCCTTTATAATAAATAATAATAATAATAAAGATAATAGTTTAGTAAAAACCAATTAACACATCATTTCTGTGTTTCTTATTTTTACTTTTCTACCTCAGCAAAGAAGGGAGGAACTTTTTTTTTCCAACCCTTCTTTGGATTGGATTACTTTTTTGGAAGCCTTTAAAATTTTTAAATTTTCTTTTAAAATACATTCTATTGATAGCTTTTGTGTTTATATGAACAATATTTCCCAACCTTCCCTTTCCCAGAGAGTCATCCTTTATAATGCTGAATTTTTAAAAAGTGTGTGTGTGTGTGTGTGTGTGTGTGTGTGTGTGTGTGTGTGTGTGTGAAATCAGCAGAACAAACTAATGGGAAAGAAGATTCCCTCCCTTCTGCTCACCAAAGGATAGGCACCAAAACAAACCAATGAATGACTAAACAAATGAATGAGTTAGTGAACTACTCAGAAGTAGTCTTACTGATTAGATTGAGTTCCTTGCCCTCAGATAACAAAATTGCTTAAAGCAGCCTGGAAGAAGGCTTGGCAATATCTAAAGAAGGAATGATTATGATTTGAATAATCAACAGTAATATAATGAATGTAACCACCCTTAGTCCCATAGTAGCATCCAGAACTGTGCTTTACATTTAGTGGGTACCAAAAAATATTGCTAAATAAAATGAATGAAAAAGTCTGATATTTCATATCCTATTGTATTTGTATCAAATAAGATTTCTGAGATCTGCAAATAGGATGAGGTGCCTTCTTATTTCTTCTTTGGGACTAAACTTGATCATTATAATATTGCAACATTCAGTTTTGATGCTTTTGCTGTTGTTTCTTATTTATATTTTTAAACCCTTTTATACATTGTTTTTTTCTGGCCTGCATACTTTACTTCATATCTGTTCATATAGTTCTTCCTATGCTTCTTTCATCACTTTCTATCACTTTCATCTACCACCATTAGTTTTCCAAAAGCCCTGGTTGGAGGACAGGCATTTTTCCATCATAAAGGAAGAGTATGTAAAAGGGCCCAATTCCCACATATTACAGTAATGCTATGTTGTTAGATTGGCAACTAGATATCCTTCTGTAGTAACTGGAGCATGACAACCTTTATTAGTCAACAAGCCAAAGATTTAAAAAGAACTATGAGAAAATAGCAAGCCAGCAAATTTCCTTTAAGTATCTGTTAAGTGGGGGAAGGAAGTTGGGAGAATATCCAAGGACTTTAGCGAAGGAGAAAAGATCATATTTTAAAGAAGCAATACTGGGATAGTCATACACATATCGTTGGTTTGGGTTGATATTGGAAATTGATTAGGAGAGACATTGTTTTGGGTGTTTTCAGCACTTGAAGAGTTCATTTCCCCCACTAACTTGGACATATGAATTTCAGGAAAAGTATGTAGAAAAGGTAATTTGACTAGTGTTCTCAGCTTCTGTTGGGTGAACTATAATTTATCTCTTGATAAATTCATGAGTGGCTCACAGAGAACACCATCCTTTCATGGAAAGTTATCTTAATCTATTAAGAAATCTAGGAACTTATCTCAAGGTCAATAAAATGTTAACAAGAAAATCAAGAAAGGCAAGAGACCCTAACGCATAAATTATGATGATGGGGAAGAAAAATGTGAAACTTGGAAGGGGACTAAGAATTTGACCATTTTTTTCTGCTGCTTTTTAGAATGAGTAAATCCTAATCTGTTATGTTTTGTCCTCTCTACAAGTCATCCTACCCCCTTGATATGTCTGACTGCATTCTCTAGTGGGTTCATAGTTCGACAGCCATATGTGGGTGGGAAGGTTTTGACCAATTTCAGCCAATGTTTCTACAGTTTATTTAGCACTTTTGAAAGTCTTATGTTCTAGTGTTAATGAAAATAAGGCCAGAGTCCCTGGAGTTTACTAAATTAATGTTTTGGAAAACAACAACAACAGTGAAATCTGTGTCATAATTGAAAAATGAAATTAAAGAATAAGTTTGTCCTTCGAGTCTTGCTTATGAGCTTTCTTCTAGAGATGGTTCTGAACTCTCCAACAGAACACTGGGTCAATGTCAATCCCCTAGCTAGTGAATTCAGGGAAGCTGACACTCTGAAATATAAAACGTCAAGTCAACTGCCATCTTGAAACACAGAATTTTTTCTCTGAGACATCTCATGTCACAGAAAATGGAATCTCACCACAGCTTATGCCCTCTGACCACCAGGAGCACACAGGACAATGCTTGGAACCTTAGTCAATAGCTACTTATTAAAATCTTAATGTTTCTAACATAAAGGTCATCCTTAGGAGTTTAGAGATGGTGTCAAGGAGAGGGCAAATCACATTAAACTTCCATATTCTATTTGTGTTTAAGGGAAATAAATTTTTAAGTGATTATCAAGATAAGCATTGAAAGTGAATAGTTATAAAAGTTCAACCTGCAGGCTGAAGGGTGAGGGTAGAAGGGGTTAGAAAGCTGTTGCCAATCTGCCAATCCCAAATTTCCAACCTTTAATCTCTGTTTCCTCTCTCCCTCACACCCTTCCTTGTCCCTGCATGAAGTGCATATCGAGAGAGAGAGAGAGAGAGAGAGAGAGAGAGAGAGAGAGAGAGAGAGAGAGAGAGAGAGAGAGAGAAAGACAAAGACAGAGAAACAGACAGAGAGAGAGACAGAAACAGAGAGAGAGAGAGAGAGAGAGAGAGAGAGAGAGAGAGAGAGAGAGAGAGAGAGAGAGAAAGGAAGGAGGGAGGGAGAGGACAGTACTGACAGACACAATGGTAAAGTAGATAGAGAGCTAATTTTGCAGTGAATAAGACCTGGGTTCAAGTCCTCAACTCATATTGGCATGTAATTCTAGGAAAGTCACTGAACCGCTTTTTTCCATTCAATTCTTTAAGACTACATTGCAGAGAAAAAGCAGATGTGAGAAAGAGTTTCTCAATAGTGGCTTTTTATATCAATGCATTTGCAGGTCTGTTAAAATAAAAAAAAATATTATATCTATATAGGTCAGGATATTTTAGCACCAGATTTCAGAATTGTCCCCTTTTCTATCTTCCAGCAGTTCTCCATCCCCAAATGAGCCTTCACTACCAACCTTTTTTTCTCATGGCCCAACCCCTGAACCTCCAGCCCCATGACCTAACCTCCTGGAGAAAAGCCCAGCTGACTCTGTGGGAGTCTTCGCATCCTGCTTGGAGAAAGAGTAATTGATCAATTTGGGAGGAGTCCCTCACTCAATCCAAAGTGCGTCCCATTGCAAAAATGTATCCTATCATTCTCACCCGTGTATACAATTTGATCCCTCTTAATTAGTGCTTTCTTTCTATTAATTATTTTCTATGTGTCCTAAATATAGCTTGTTTGTACATATTTGTTTGCTTGTTGTCTTCCCTATTAGATGGTGATCTTCTTAAAGGCAGAGACTATATTTTGTCTTTTTTTTTTTTTTTTTTTTGTATTTCTAATTTTTAGTCTGGTATTTGGAACATAATATTAATTTATAAATATTTATTATTAACAATGTACTATTGCTTATTTAACACTTAATTATCAAGTGCCTATCATTTCGCTAGGAATTGGTGATAGAAAAATTAAAAAAATAAAAATTATTCTTGGTTCTGAAATGCTTATATTCTAGACCTAAACTATCTACCTAGAAAACTAGAACAGGATTACTATGTTGTATAGGTTAACAAGAACTACAAAGCTGCTCAGTGAGATTTTTGGAGAATGGAAGTGGAGAGAGTCTAAGTCTACTCCAGAATTAATATTCCTGCCAAACTGCATTCTGGCTTCCTTTAGAGCTTGACTGCAGGTTTGGGGATGTGTATTTAACAGCCTGTAGGAATGGAGGCTTAATTCTGGAGTGGGCCCTTTATCTCTCCTCTCTCCTGAAGGCTGCTTAATGCTAGAGATCCCTGTAAATGAAGTCACTTATATATTGGTCCTAGAAAGCCAAGGCAGGAATCAGGAAGTTTGGGGGCCTCCTGTTAGATAGGTTAAGTGGTTAAAGCTTGAAATGTCACTAAGATTTGGGGCACCCTGCACACATGGGGGCAGCCCTTGCCATATGGGCTTCTTTTTTTTCAGAAATGCCAAGAAATTAATTAGGATTAGTCATCTCACACAGGGACCAGCAAAACCTCCTTCCTTTTTAAATACATATCTTTCAAGGGATTGCAGCAAACCACAGTGACATCTGAAGTCGTGCCAACACATTTCTCTGATTCGTCCTAAGTGTTCTCAGGAAAAAGAAATAGAAAACGCACGAGTAGATGAGTACATTAGTGTGCGAGCCGTCAAAACTAAACGGCATAGGACAGACATTATTTAGTGTTGCCTAGCAATGTGGCCATGCTGTGGAGGGGGCTGTAGATAGTATCTCCAAAGTGGATCCAAAGTGCAGCCCTCCCAGAAAGATATCACTCAATAAGAAGATGTTCGATCAATACTCCCATCACTCAGGGCCAATAAAGCCCAGTTTGGCGGTCTCTGAATTCTGAGAAGTCACTGAGGAAGAGAAGTTGTTTGGGGCCAAGAAGAACATTTAGTGCCCCCACCCACCCAAGGGGGTGATAAACAGGATGGTTGATGGGCAGATCTGCTGGTTGCTAGTATCATGCATCTTTTTATTTTCTTGCTGTTGTTTATGTGTTTCCCATTCATGTTCTCTACATTAAGGCCTATTGTAAAGGCCACTTCCTCCATGATGTTTTCTCTTATTTCCCTAGCTGGAACTGATCCCTCTTTCTTCTGAGCCTTTGACTCTTCATACACTTTTATCTTATTGTACTATAGTTTTCAGCATTTGCATCATCATCCATGCTAACCTCTGAATTCCTTGAGGTTCAGAATTTAGTTTGGGGAAGGGTCCTCAAGGGTAGGGATTGTGTTTTATTTCTTTTGAAATCACCCTCTGTTTCAAGTGCAAGGTCTTTTTTTCATTTGGCAATAAATAAAAGTTTGTTGAATGAACAGAAGCACAAATGAGTGAACTAACAACTCACAATAGGTAAAGAGTTTCTGAATTGTTTTTTAAATTTTCATGGGTAATGTATGTGGGTGACATTTTCTATCCAATTGAGTCGATTCAATAATGGATACTCAGTGGCCTGTGTCTATGAAAAGATGTCATCAGATGAACGTGGCCCTCTTCAACAATGAGATGAACCAATCAGTTCCATTTGTTCAATAATGAAGAGAACCAGCTACACCCACCCAGCGAAAGAACTCTGGGAAATGAGTGTGAAACACTACATAGCATTTCTACTCTCTCTGTTTTTGTCTGCTTGCATTTTTTATTTCCTTCTCAGGTTATTTTTACCTTATTTTAAGTTCAATTTTTCTTGTGCAGCAAAATAACTGTATGGATATGCATACATATATTGTATTTGACATATATTATTTAAACATATTTAACATGTATTGGTCAACCTGCCATCTAGGGGAGGGGGTGGGGGGAAGGAAGGGAAAAGTTGGAACAGAAGGTTCTGCAAGGGTCAATGCTGAAAAATTATCCATACATATATATATCTTGTAAATAAAAAGCTATAATTTAAAAAAAAGAAAAGATGTCATCAGAAAGCTCTATGGGAAAAAGAATAGCATGAGATTAAGAAAGGTATTGAGAGAATAATGCTGGAAGATATTGATGAAACATCTGAAATTCATTTCAAATGAAAGGCAAGTACACAGAGTGAAATGACTTGTCATTAGTAGCATTTCATGGATAGCCCTTTGTATTTAAGAACCATTTCATCTTGGAGGAGATTAACCTGGAGCCTGAAGCCTGGAGTTTGGAACCTTGAGCTATCTGTACATTCAGTGCTAGTCATGAGATGGACATCCACTAAATGGCAAGATTATATTATAGTCAGTGATGTGCATTTTTGTCATCTCACCCTTAACTAAGGATACATTTATGCTTAAATTAAAATTTGTGAAATTTCTGAATCAAATCTTATTCTCTAAGATTAATAATAAGCATTATTATTGTTATTTAATTTTAACTAGGGAGTAGATAATGGAAAGAATACTGATTCTGGAGGCACAGTAACTCCATTCAAATCTACTTTTCTTACAACTTGTGGGGCTTTAAACAAGTTGTCTTGATCATTTCTAAAAGGATGCAGTTGAAGGATGGGGTGCCTTCTATCTCTAGAACTATAACCTTATGATTGGAAGAATCTATATAGTGCTATAAAGTTTGAAAATCCATCATGCATATTTATTCATTTGAACAAATATGTTTATATATATATATAATTGGCAAATTAATTAATTTATTAAGATGTATGTATATGGACTATTTGTGCTTGACCTGTGGTAGAGTCTTCTGAGATGATTTTGGCCTGATCAGCCATAAATGTACACACTATATCTTGACTCCAACATAGTGAGGACCGACACTGGTTCTCTTCAAACATGAACAACAAATATATTTATTTATCATTATCTTTATACTTATAAAATAGTTATTTATTTGAATAAATATAAACAACATTTTGTAGGCATTAATGAAAGGCAGGCTAGTATAGAAACTAGTGTAGAAAAGTGGTATCATATTCAAATAAAAGAAGATCCTTGTTGGTTTCATATGAATTTAGAAAATGACAAATTAACATTACCTATATTGTATTTCAATTTGTTTTGTTAAACACAATCTAATTACATTTTTCAAATGAACATTTTCATATTTTATTTTTTAAATTGCATGCGACATCAATTTTTAAGTTTAAAAAAAAAACTTTTCTCCTTCCTTCCCTCCCCTTCTACATTGAAAAGGCAATCAATTTGATATATATTATACACATGCAGTTGTGCAAAACATATTATCCATATTGGCTATATGTTTTGGCAAAAGAAAACACAGATAAAATTTTTTAATAAGCATAAAGAAAATATTAAAAATGTGTTTTGATCTGCATTCATATTCCAACAGTTCTGGAGTTGATAGCATTTTTCATAAATTTTCATAAATTCTTCAGAATTGTATTGGATCATTGTATTGCTGAGAATAGCTAAGTCATTCACAGTTGATCATTGTACAGTATTGCTGTTACTATGCATCATGTTCTACCTGGTTCTTCTCATTTCATTTTGTATTAGTTTCTGTAGGTCTTTCCAAATTTTTCTGAAATCACCCATGGCATTTCTTATCACACAATGGAATTCCATGGCTTTTTCAGCCATTCCCCAACTCATGGGCACTCTTTCAATTTCTAATTCTTTGCTACCACTAAAAGAGCTTCAATTAATATTTTTCTTCTTCTCTCTCTCTCTTTTTTTTTTTTTTTGACCTCCTTGGGATACAGACCTCGCAGTGATATTGCTAAGTCAAAGGACATATACAGTGTTTTAACTCTTTGGACAGAGTTCTAAATTACTCTCTAGAATGGTTGAGCCAGTTCATAACTTCACTAACAATGCACTATTTTGCTCATTTTTTCCACATCCCCTTCAACATATGTCATTTTAATTTTCTGTCATGATAGCTAATCTGAAAGGTAAAAAGTGATACTTCAGATTGTTTTAATTTGCATTTCGCTATCAGTAGTGATTTAGAGCATTTTTTCATAATTTGGATTTTTCCTAAAAACTGCCTATTCATGTCCTTTGGTCAGTCATTTATCAATTGGGAAATGACATATTTTTACAAATTTGGTTTAATTCTCTCTATATAAGAAATGAGACCCTTATAAGAAAAAGTTGCTGTAAAAATTTCTCCCCAGTTTTTTGCTTTCATTTTAATCTTGGCTTCATTGATTTTATTTGTGCAAAGCCATTTTAATTTAATATAATAAGAGTCTTCATTTTACATCTTATAATGATCTCTCTTATTTTATTATAAACTCTGCCCTCACCCATAGATCTGACAGGTTCCATGCTCCCCTCATTGGCTTATGATATCTTCTAAATCATGTACTCTTTTTGACCTTATCTTGATATATGGTGTGAGATATTGGTGTATACCTAATTTTTGCCAAACTGCTTTCCAGTTGTCCTAGCAGTTTTTGTCAAATAGTGAATTTTTGTCCTCAAAGCTTGGATCTTTGGATTTATCAAACACTAGCTATTTTAGTAAATTATTTGTTGTGTATCTAATCTATTTTATTGATCCATTACTTTATTTCTTAACCAGTATCAGATTGTTTTTATGGTTAACATTTTGTAATATGATTTAAGATCAGATATTGATAAGCTATCTTATTTGTTCAATTACATTTTAATTGATTTGGGTTGTACTCTTGTTTGCATCAGAGTTTTATACTTCTGGTGTACTGAATAGAGTGTTGAACCTAAAGTCAGCAGGACCTCAGTTCAAACCTGCCTACCTTTAAATCAATGAATCAAGAGTTTGCTTAAGTTTCACCTCTCCTATGACACCTCATAAAAGAGCTGAAAGGGAAATTTAGGGTTCTGCTTCAATGTCCTCATTTTATATAAGAATAAAATGAGACTTAGAAGAAATACTTTTTCTCCAAGGATTATGCAGCTAGGTAGGAAGGGATGGGGGGAAGGAAATAAAAAATGAAGTTAGGTACTATGTCTGGGTCACTATACTAAGTGCTTTATAAATGTTATCCAATTTGATCAGAATTTGACAGTTTGAACTAGAACCCAGTTCCCAGTTCCCAAGTCTAGAGTTCTTTCCACTGCTCTTTGTATTTTTAAGACATCACAAATCATCATGAATCAAATGGTGACCCATTCTTCAGCTGACTTTCCCTAGCCCACTGTAAGGACACTTTGCACATACTCCTTTGACATATTGTCATTTTCTGAAGTTTGCAAAGTATTTTTACATACTTTCTTTAATTTGGTCCTAAAAATAACTGTGAAACTTATCATACAGATGTGATTAAACCTAGCCTTCGAATAAAGAACTAATACTTAGAAGATTAGTTAAGTGATTTGTTTATGATCAGTCTATCCATTAATTATCAAATCTTTATTAACTGTTGTGTGCTTGACATTGTGCTAAGTGTTGAGTTATGTAAAAAATAATAATCCTTGCCCTCAAGAAGCTTACATTCTAGTGGTCAGTTACCCAAAGAGTATATGTCAGAGATACAATTTTAATGCAAGTTTTACTGTTTGTGAATTCATCCTTCTTTTCACGCCACTATGCTGAACAATCTATATATTTTTTGGCGATAATATATTAAAGTATTATTAACTTTTTTATATTCATGAATCTTATCTTCCCATCTAAACTTTGAGCATTCAGAGAGTAGGGACCTTATCTCATATACCATCAAGTCTCCTGAAACTCAGAACATAGCATGGTATTGTGACACGAGTGAAAGGAAAAAGAAAATAGCAAAGAAAGGTTAAGGAAAGATTAAGTAGATTGCCCCAGGTTTTGTTTTTTTGTTGTTATTCATTCATCGACCCCATTTGAGGTTTTCTTGACAAAGATACTGGAGAGATTTGCCATTTCCTTCTTCAGCTCATTTTACAGATGAGGAACTGAGGCAAACAGGATGAAGTGGCTTGCCTAGGGTCACATAGCTAGTAAGTATCTGATGCCAGATTTGAACTCAGGAGTATCCTCCTGACTCCATGTCCAGTATTCTATTGTGCCATCTCACTTTTCCGCAGTTTTGAATCCTGATCTTTTCATTTCAAAAACACAGAAATCTGTATACCCTATGACCTGAGTAATATTGAGCAAGTGACTTAATTTTTCTGGACTTTGGTTTCTTCCTCTGAAAATTAGGAGAGTCGGTTATTTCTCTAAAGTTCTTCTTAGTTCTAAACTTTTATGAAATGTTGAACTAATAAATTGAATAAATTCAATAATATGCAAGATTAAAAGCTACAAAATAGAAGTGGCTTTAGGAATGATAAAGACTATTGGTATTCAACATTAAAATGGTATAGTTGAGGTTTAAGGAGACTGTAGAGACACCTGCTAAGGTTTTTAGGTTGGAACTCATTTGTCTCACTAATTTTTCCCCAGAAAGATATGAAATATTTCTTAGATTGAGTGTGATTGAGAGCCAGCTCTTTCCTGTGATAATCCACTAAGTATACTAAACAAAAACATCTTCCCTGGGAATTTCCCCTCCTCCCCCAAGTTTTATTGATGCCCTATTTTTTACACTCCAAAGTCACTTTACAATATAGTCCCTTTACAGAACCCCTTCTTGTAGCAAATTGTTCTTGTAGAAAATTAGTTAAGCCAAACCAATCAACAGAAAAACTGCTTCTGTCAGTATATGCCATATCCTTCACCTAGAGCATCCAACATCTACAAAAAGAAGGGGTTATTTGTCATCATCTGATCTTCACATGATGAAGATTGGTCATTGCAATTAATCTGAGCTCAGCTGCCTCTGAGTATTGTTTTTGCTTACATTGTTATGGTCATTGTATATATTGTTCTTCTGATTCTTTGATCTGCATTAATTCATGTAAATGTTTTTAATCTTTCTCTGAATTTCTATTAATTGTTTCTTATAGCACAATAATATTAAACTCCACTCATATACCACAATTGTTAAATAATTCCCAGACTGATGGTCACCTGCTTTGTTTTCTGTTTTCTTGCAGACACACACACACACACACACACACACACACACACACACAAATCAAATAAATGTTTTAGTGCACATGAGACTTTTCTTTGTATCTTTCACCTCTTTGGGAGCATAGATGCCCAACAGCAGATAGACAGAGTCAAACGGCATACATAAGTGAATCATTTTTCACATGCAATTCCAATTCCAAATAGATTTCCAAAATGCTTGGACTAGTTTGCTATTCCACCAATAATGTCAGTGGGCTTGCTTTTTTACATAACATCTCTAATAATGTGACTTCTTTGGATTTTAATAATGTCCACTGAATACCAATCCCTAAATGCAACCCTCTAGTTTAAAAGAGCAATCTTAGGTTTTGTGATGCAGATAGATAATGCAGATAAGAAAGTTTATTCCTTCCATGACATAGATTTGAAGCATTGTGCTTTGCATATAGTAATCACTAAATGTATCTTTGCTGAATGGAATGAAACATTTCAAGCTACAGTTCAGTCTTCAGAGGAGTGTAAGACCTTAGGAAAAAATGTCTTATTGAACAGAGAATTCTTTTCTTCTATCAGAACTTGATAGGTGATGTAGGGATTTGCCATTGCTTAGTAGTCTCTGTTTTACCCTTGGGAGGAGAAGACTCTATTACCTTAATCTAAATTAACGGGGATAATCTTTTCAGCTGGATCCCTATCCTCTCTGGTCAATAGATTAATGTCCCAAGTGACAGTACAGAATAGGAAGGAAGGTTCATTTACTAACAAGTATTTACCAGATTATCAAGCAAGCATGCTCCAATTTGAAAATTTATATTGGAGCATTCAAGTTCTGGAAAAAAGACTTTGTACTCTGTAATGGCAAATGAATTTTGTTTCAGAGAGCAGTTCTTAATGGAAAAGTCTGACACTGCATTCTAGTCCTATTAAATTGTAAGCATTCTGAAGGTAAAGGAAGAGACTAATGAATTTAGGGAAATAAGTATCATAACAGGAAATCACTGGCATAGGAGGAATTTTCCCACACAAGAGAAGGATGAGGAGATCCCTCTCCCCTCTCCTCCCTTCCCCTCCCCTCTCTTCCCCTCCCCTCTCCTCCCTTCTCCTCCCCTCCCCTCCCTTCCCTTCCCCTCCCTTCTCCTCTCCTCTTCTCTCCTCTCCTTTCCTCTCTTCTCCTCTCCTCTCCTCTCCTCTCCTCTTTTTTGCTTTCCTCTCCTCTCCTCTCCTCTCCTCTCCTCTTCTTTTCTCTCTTCTCATGTGTTGTTTGATTAGATAAATGTCAATAAAAAGATAGGATCCATTGTACAGAAAGTCATTTTACACTCAAGTTTTCTGAAATGCTTGTTCAGAAGATGCATTTGAGGGGTGGCAGATAGCTGGGGAGAGAGGGTGGTTTTGGAGTCTGAAAGAGCAGCTCTAATCAGGCCTTACTGTGACCTTGGGCAAATCATTAACTTTTCTCAGCCTTAGTTTCTACCTCTATAAGATGAGGACCAGATGTGAAAATATATGGAAAACACTTTGCAAATTTTAATGTGCTATGTAAATATGAACTATTATTACTAAAAAAGGCAGTTAGATTGTTCTGTGGATGGAGTGTTGGACCTGGAATCAGGAAGACTCATCTTCTTGAGTTCAAATCTCATCTCAGACACTTATTAGTTGTATGATGCTGGGCAAGTTACTTAACCCATTTGACTCAGTTTTCTCATCTGTAAAATGAACAGGGGAAGGAAAAAGCAAATGATTATACTATCTTTACCAAGAAAACCCCAAATAGGGTCACAAAGAGTCAAACATGACTGAACTGACAGAACAAATTATTAACAAAAGAGCACTAAATGCTAACAAATCTTTTCATTTCTCTAATGCTGATATTGAGCTGTCATTGGTAGAAGGGAGGATTATTTATCAAATTTGGTAGTGTAATAAACATCTCCTCTGAAGTCCTCAGGGGGCTTTCAAAAGAGAGCTAACTTTTTTTTCACTGGTTCTCCAAGTCTGACCTCTTTTAGTAACTGTTCCTTTAAAAAGATACTGTCAATTCCCAAAAGAAGCTTCTTTGATCTGTTAATTATCATGCTGAGTTTGTCCTTAGTCAGAGGCGGTACAAAGTAGTGTAAATTTTGGTCCACTGCATCAGCTACCACCCTGTAACAACAATGTCTGGAAGAGAATCTTTGAGTCAAGGAAAATGTTGTTAGAACCATAGAAGGACAGAGGTAGAAGAGATATAAAAGATTATCCAATTCACATCTCCTCTTTCTTTCTTTCTTTCTTTCTTTCTTTCTTTCTTTCTTTCTTTCTTTCTTTCTTTCTTTCTTTCTTTCTTTCTTTCTTTCTTTCTTTTTTCTTTCTTTCTTTCTTTCTTTCTTTCTCTTTCTTTCTCTCTTTTTTTCTCTCTTTCTTTCTTTCTCTTCTCTCTTTCTTTCTCTCTCTCTCTATTTCTCTTCTCTCTCTCTTTCTTTCTCTTTCTCTCTCTCTCCTTCTCTTTGTCTCTTCCTTCATTTTTTCCTTCCTTCCTTCCACTAATCCTCAAAGAGCATCCCTGATGATTTGCAACAAAGATCTCACATGTAACCCTATTGCTAACAAAAAACTAACAAAGAAGAATCAAGAAATTGTGTCCTTTCTTCCCTGATCCTTTCCATGTGCTTAAAAGTAATGGAAACAGTTCAGGTTGGGGAGAGTGTAATTTTAGTCTAGTCTAACCATTTAATGAATTAGTTCCATTTTAAATAAATAAAATGAAAGATCCTTATAACTCTGAGATCCAGTGACTATGATTTTAGTAACTTTGAGTTCTCCTACTAGATTGTAAATTCTTTGAAAAAAGGGACTGATTTATTTAAATCTTTCATTTCTTGATGACTGGCAAAGGTTTTCATATATAGTAGATGCACAGTACATATTTATCTAATTTATTCAATTTTTCACCTGAAAAGTATTAAGGTGAATAATGTCATGAAACTCCTGAATTTGCCAATAGGATTGGAAATCAGAGCTATAACCAAAGTGGGGTAAGCAGAGTTTTGACTCAGGGCATTGAAATTTAGAGGGTGCTGAGAGCATTTGCTCTACTTTGTTAGATTATAAACCAGTTTAGCTTCTAGTTAACAAGAATTAGAAGTTAATTTATAAAACTACCAGACAGTATACTTGCTGCTCATGGATAATGCACCACATGTGAACTCTCTCAGCTCAAGTCTTATCCTCTGGTAATACCTAAGCAATAGCATCAGTGTTGCAGAGTATAGTTCTTATTCCTCCCTGTTCTCCATTGGGCTGAATTTATCTTAAACAGTTGATTTGAGTATATAGAGCTGCTTATCTCAGATAATTTCTTGAAAGAGTTCTGCTGGAAGCAACTGGATGGCACCATTATCATGCAACTGTCTTCTTCCCATTGTTAGCCATTTCAGGATGCTTCCTATCCAAAAAGGAAAGCTGAATGAAGCACCACCTTCACCCTCTCCCCCAAGCAGGAAATAGAACTTTCCACAAAGTATATATTGTTCTGATTCATTCTCTCCCGACCTTTAATATTACAGCGTTTTGTGCACATCCACTGCATTTCTTTAGAAACAAAGAAAATATTGGTTTCATTAAAAGTGGCAGCTCCTCTCTAGGGTGGAAAGTTTTGAATCTTGTTTTTGCTAATTGTTGCTTTTTACCTTGACATGGAACATAAACGAAGCTCCTTCCTGTCTGGATCAGAGAGAATTTGATGCACTTACCTTTTATAGAAATGGCGTTTGTCCTGTCCTTTCTCTCTGCCCTGTTTCCATCTTTTGGAAGCTGGGGCCCAGAGCCAATGTTTGAAAAACATTGTGCCCAGATACCCTGCTATTACTGTATGCCTGAAATGATCCCCCTTATCCTACCTGACATAGCACTGTGTTGCTTGGCACTTGAAGGCTTCGAGATGAGGGATACCCCCCCCCCCATAAACCATCAGTCATTGTAGCTCTATACTCAATGGCAAAGATTCCAAACACATGGCTGCCTGATGTTTATGAATTTACTGAATTTGACACATATGCAGCCTCAGGGCCACTGAGGTGATGTTGAAAAACCAGTCTGAGGGCCCTTAAGAGATTGTCCAGTCTAACTGAAATTATTCTATTAATTTGGGTTTGTAATTTTTTGAAAAAAATAGTCACTCCAGGTGTCCCTGAAAGCAGGCCCTAAAAAAGAGCTTGCTGAGAGGTCTATTTCGGTTTAGGATTGATTCAAAACATCCCTGACTCTCCCTCTCAGGCCTCCAATTGTTTGAGCCTCTCTAATATATTTCTTCTGTGATAGTACATATTAAAGTCATCTATGTCTTATTCCCTTATGAGACTGTAAACTTTGCTTCACCTTCAGTGCCTGGCACAAGGCTTTGAATTCAGCAGAAACCCTAATGTTTGTTGAATTGACCTGAATTAAATTGAATTAAACCATATTAAGGGACAGGATGATCCTGAATTTGAGGGTGTTCCAAGTGGCAATTTCAAAGGTTACTAAAAAAAGAAAGTTCTTTAGCAGAGCTAATGGCAGCATCTTTTCTATCAATCAATGAACAATGGAGTCACTTAACAATAGGTCAGAATTACTACGTAGGGGATTCTAATTCTACATATGGTCTGGGTTAGAAAGACAAAAGGATAGAGAAAACTTGTTTTTCTTCATGGGGCTTCTATTTAGATATGGCCATATTCACTGAGAAAAGGAAAAAGGAAGGTAATATTAGTACTTGTCACACAAGTCTGTTATGGAGATCCATTGGAATAGTGTAAGTAAAGGGAGAGTTTTGCAAACTTTAAAAAGTATATTAAAAGTGAGATCTATTTTTATCAGATAATCATCCCTTGACCATGGGGAATTTGCTCTGGCTGTCCTCATACCTAAAATGACCTTGCTATCTTCAACTCCTCTACTGACCTCCCTGATTTCTTTTAAATTCCATTGAAAATCTTATCTTCTATAACCCCTTTAATTCTAGTTCCTTCCTTTTTAAAATTATCTCTTCTTTATCCTTACTATAGTTCACTTTGTATATATTAGCTTGCATGTTGTTTCTCCCATTAGATTGTAAGATCTTTGAGAGTAGGGTCTATCTTTTTTTTTTTTAATCCAATATAGGCACATATATTTATACAATTATCTTGTTGCACAAGAAAAATCAGATCAAAAAAGAAAAAATGAGAAAGAAAATAAAATTCAAGCAAATGACAGCAAAAGAAGTGAAAATGTTATGTTGTGTTCTACACTCAGTTCCCACAGTCCTCTCTCTGGGTGTAGATGGCTCTCTTCATCATAAGAGCATTAGAACTGGCATCAGTCATCTCATTGTTGGAAAGACTACGTTCATCAGAACTGATAATTGTATAATCTTGTTGTTATTGTGTACAATGATTTCCTGGTTCTGCTCATTTCACTTAGCATCACTTCATGTAAGTCTCTCCAGGCCTCTTTGAAAAAATCCTACTGATCGTTTCTTATAGAACAATAATATTCCATAATATTAATATGCCTAACTTATTAAGCCATTCTCCAATTGATGGGCATCCACTCAGTTTCTTGCCCCTACCAAAAGGGCTGCCACAAACATTTTTGCACATGTGTGTCCCTTTCCTTCATTTAAGATCTCCTTGGTCTATAAGTCCAGTAGAAACACTGCTGGATCAAAGGGTACACACAAATTTTTGAGCACAGTTCCAAATTGCTCTTCAGAATAGTTAGATCAGTTCACAATTCCACCAACAATGTATTAGCATTCCAGTTTTCCCATATTAGTGTCTTTCTTTTAAGTCTTTTTATATCCCTACTGCTTAGTACAGTGCCTGACACGTAGTAGACACTTGATAAATGCTTATTGGTAATTTGTATTGCTTCTCTTTTTAAAAAAATCTATTTCATTAAATATTTTCCAATTATATATATATACATATATGTATATATATATATATATATTAGTAATCATTATAAAAATTGGATTCCAAATTCTCTTTCTGTGTCTCATTTCTCTTTCTTTCTTGAGAAGGCAAACCATTTAATTTCAATTGTATATATGAGGTCATGTGAAGCATATTTTCATATTATAAAAGAAAACAAACAAAATAAGACAATTAAAATAAAGTTTTAAAAATATGCTTCACTTTGCTTCAAGACTTCATCAATTCTCTCTCTGGAGGTGAATAGTATTTCTTCTTCTTTCCTTTATTATCATCAGTCCTTTGGAATTTTCTCAGATCATTATCTTGATAAGAGAACTCCATTCTTTTGCAGTTGATCATTCTGGCAAGTGGAAATCTTGCTGTTACCAGATACAGTGTTCTCTTGTTCTTCTCACTACAATTTGTCACTGTTCATATAAGTCTTGTAAAGTTTTTCTACAACCATCCTTCTCATCATTTCTTACAGCACAATAGTAGTATTCTATCACATATACAGCAACTTGTACAGCAATTCCTCAAATAGTAGAAATCCCCTCAATTTCCAATTCTTTCCCACTACAAACAAAGTTGTTATATATAATTCTGTATTCCTTTCCCTTTTCTTTGATCTTTTTGGAATACAGACCTAGTATTAATATTGCTGAGTAACTAATGGTTCAAAGGGTAGATACAAATTATAATCCTTTGGGCGTAATTTCAAGTTGTTTTCCAGAATGTTTGGACAAGTCCATAGTTCCAACAGTGCATTTTTCCAACATCCCCTATAGCATTTGTCTTCTATCTTTCCTGTCATATTAGCCAATCTAATGATTGTGAGGTTGTATCTCAGAATTGTTATTTAAATGTCTCTAATTGGCAGAGATTTAGAGTATTTTTTCATGTCACTATTGATAGCTTTTATTTCTTCTGAAAACTTCTTGTCCATATATGTTGATGATTTCTCAACTAGTGAATAGCTCTTATTTTTATAAATTTATCTCAGTTCCATATATATATATGAAATGTGGTCTTTATCAGAGAAATTTGCTGTAAATATTTTCCCCTACTTTCTATTTTCCTTATAATTTTGGCTGCATTAGTTTTGTTTGTATGAAAACTTTTCAATTTCATGTAATCAAAATTATTTATTTAACTTTTAGTTTTCCTTTCTTTTTCTAGTTTTGTCCTAAACTCTTCCCTCATCCATAAATTTGATGAGTATATTTTTCATGATCCCCCAATTTACTTAATAATATCATCCTTCATGTTTAAATCATTTATGCATATTGACCTTAAATAGGTATGAAATTTTGGTATAACCCTAGTTTCTGTCGAATTGTTTTCCAGTTTCCCCAGAAATTTTTGTCAAATGTTAAATTCTTAAGCTAAAAACTTGGATCTTTGGACTTACCAAAACACTAAAATCCTATGGTCTTTTACTATTGCCTTGTGTACCTCGTTTATTTCACTGATCCAATTTTCTATTTTTTTTAGCCAATACCAGACTGTTTTGATGATTATTGCTTTGTAATATAGTTTGAGATCTGGTACTGATAGGCTAACTTCATTCATGGTTTTTTCCATTAATATTCTTACCCTTTTGTTCTTCTAGATGAATTTTGTTACTATTTTTCTAGAGCTATAAAATTATTCTTTTGTAGTTTGATTAGTACGGCATCAAATAAGTAAATGAACTTAGATAGAATTGTCATTTTTATTATATTGGCTCAGCCTAACCAAGAGCAATTAATATTTTTCCAGTTGTTTTGATCTGTCTTTATTTGTGTGAAAACTGTTTTGCTTATGAGTGATTTCTGTGTGTTTATTTCGTATTCTGCAATTTTGTTAAAGTTGTTAATTATTTTAGTTGATTCTTTGTATATGCTATCATATCATTTGCAAAGAGTGATAGTTTTGTACTTATTTCCTGTTTTTATTTCTACAATTCCTTTTTTTATTGTTATTGCTAACATTTCTAGTGCAGCATTGAATGACAATGGAAATCCTTACTTCACTCCAGATCTTATTAGGAAGAGTCTATTTATTTATCCCCATTAAAGATAATGCTGTATCTTGATTTTAGATAGATATTACTTATCCATTAAAAAAAAGCTTCATCAATTTTTATGCTTTCTGAAGTTTTTAATAGGAATAGACATTGTATTTAAAGGCTTTTTCTGTATCCATTGATATAATCATATAATTTTTGTTGGCTTTGTTATTGATATGGTCAATTATGCTGATGGTTTTCTTACTGTTGAACCAGCCCTGCATTCCTGTTAAGTCCTATCTCTTCATGATGTTTGATCTTTGTAATATATTGCTGTAATTTCTTTGCTAGTATTTTATTTAAAATTTTTGCATCAATAATCATTAAGGAGTTGATATTATCATTTTCTTTCTTTTGCCTTTGATGGTTTAGGTATCAAAACCTTATTTGTGTCATAAAAGAAATTTGATGGTATTTCTTTACTTATTTTTCAAATAGTTTATATGGTTTTGGAATTAATTGTTCCTTAAAGGTTTGGTAGAATTTATTTGTGAATCCATCTGATGCTGAGGATATTTTCTTTGGGAGTCTATTCATAATTTGTTCAATTTCTTTTCTAAGATAAAGATATTTAAGTGTCATATTTCCTCTTCTATTAGTCTAGACAACTTATATTTTTGTAAATATTTATCCATTTCACTTAGATTGTCAGTTCAACTGGCATATAAATGAGCAAAATAATTGTTTTCATTTCATCTTTATTGGTGGCACATGCATGCTTTTCATTTTTGATACTAGTAATTTGATTTTCTTCTTTCTTTCTTTTTAAAAATTAACCAATTTTATCAATTTTACTATTTTACCCATAAAACCAGATCTTAGTATTAACTGGTTCTAGGATATTGGGTCAGTTTTCCTGGATAATTTTTTAAGATATGATGTCTAGATTGGTTTTTTGATCTTGGCTTTTAGGTAATCTACTTATTCTTAAAAGATTTCTCCTTGATCTGTTTTCCATATCAGTTATTTTTCCAATGAGATATTTTATATTTCTTTTTATTTTTTAATTTTTTTGGACTTTATTTTTATTATTTTTTTGATATCTCACAGAGTCCTCAGCTTTCACTTACCTAGTTCTGACTTTTAGGGAATTATTTTTAATAATTTAATATTTTATTTTTTTCCAATTACATGAAAAAACATTTTAAACTTTTTTTTCAAGTTTTGAGTTGCAAATCATCTCTCTCTCTTTCCTCTCCCCCATTCAGAAATCAAATAATTTGACATAGCTCATACATGTGTAGTCATGCAAAACACATTTTCAAGTAAGTCATGCTGTGAAAGAAAACAGACCAAAAAAGACCCCCAAGAAAAATAAAGTAAAGAAAAAGTGTCTTTGATCTACAATCAAGCTTCACCAGTTCTTTCTCTGGAGATGGATAGCACCTTTCATCATACATCTTTCAGAATTTTCTTGGATCATAGTATTGTTGAGAATAACTAAGTTTTTCATAGCATATTATCATAAAAATTGTTCTTACCATATACAATATTCTCCCAATTCTGTTCATTTTATTTTGCATTAGTTCATGTAGGTTTTTCTAAAAGCATCTTAAAAGTTCATAATTTATTATAGCACAGTAGTATGAAGAAATATTTTTGGTGAGTTTTTATATTTCTTTTCATATTTGGCCAATTCTGTTTTTTTAAGGTGTTACTTTCTTCAGTATTGTGTGTGTGTGTGTGTGTGTGTGTGTGTGTGTGTGTGCAATCCTTATCAAGCTTTTAATTGTCTTTTCATGATTTTCTTTCTTTGTTTTCATTTTTTATCTAATTTTTCCTCTACCATTTTTATTTGATTTAAAAATAGTTGTTAAAGTTCTTCCAGTGATTCTTGTTAGGCTTGTGTCCTATTCACAATTTTCTTTAAGGCTTTGTTTATGGATGTTTTACTTCACTGATTTCTTCTGAGTTTTTGTCTTGATTATCTTTGTCACTATAAAATTTTTTATAGTCAGATCCTTTTTTTGTTGTTGTTTGCTCATTTTTCCACTTTATTTCTTGATTTATAGCTTTATATTAATGTTGAGCCCTCTTCCCATAATAGTAGGGACATGATCTTCCTCAAACATTAGAGTTTTTGTACTAATTTTTTTCATACCTAGTTTTAGGGGTTTGGAAGTTTTTAGTACTGCCCAGGTGATATAATTTAGGGAGAGTATGGTCATTGCTTTCTTGGTCTGCTTTCTGATTTTTACCAGGAAGAACCTTTGCTCCCATGAGATTGATACTGTTCCACATGGTCTCTCCTCCCTTGAGACTACAAATAATACTGTTTCTCAGGGTCCTTGATCTCTTGGGGTCAAAATTGATACCACCCATCAAGGCTTTTATTCCTTGACTGAAAAGTTTTCCTCTTTGCCTTTGAACTATGACCCAGAAGTAGGTATAGGCAGTGGTGTTTCTAAATAGCTGCTCTTCAGGCTTCCCACTTTGTGACTGAGAGTACTCTGCTCTGCCCTTGAATTATGACCAAGAAGTTGCTATAGACAGTGGAGCTATCAAACAGCATATAATCCTGCTAGCATTGGGGTACTCTATAATCCTTCTGACCAACTGTCAGATGCCCTTATTAATTAATACCTCTGACTTGAGAGCTTCCAAAGCTTCTACTCCTGTTACTACTACCTAGTCCCACTATTGGGTGTTTCAGCCATGTAGACTTTCGGTCATCCTCTTTCCCTCGTTATATCTCTCTCTATTTGACCTCTCAAGTTATCTTGGGCTAGAAAAAATGTCTCACTCTAACCTGCCACTTCAAAATTCCATTTGAGGTATTAATTTAAAGATGTTTGCAGAGGAGTGTTGGGAAAGTTGGCTGAGTGGTTTTCTACTCCACCAAGTCTCCTTAATTGATTTGTAATAAAAAATTTTAGATTGAGATACTATTTCTATGTATCTCCATCATAGATGCCATAACTATTAGAGCAAGCTGGAGAAGAAATCCAGAAGATCCAGTATCATGGACTTGAGGTAGTAAAGGGGGTGGCAATTGAGGCTGACAGAGGCAGCATGTTACAGCGAAAAGCTTGCTAGATGGATCAGAGGACTTGGTTTCAAGTTCTACCTCTGCTTTTTACTCAAACTTTATGACTGTATTTCCTCATCTATAAAATGAAGAGGTTTGTTGAGAGTAGCTCTAATACCAGCATTCTCTTAGTTAAGGTTTAACAATGAGGCAAAGTGACACTCAAAAATCACTAAAATAATAACAAAAGGTGGTTACGTTGCCTTAATAGGGTAAAAAACACAACAAAGACATAGTGCCATGTATCTTTTTTGAAAATGTGTCTGAACATGAGGGCAGGATATGGTGAAGGACATGGTAACTTATGCTCTTCTGACATCCACCAAGTCTAAAGGGACCCAGCCACTTGTGACTGGGACTTTTTATGCCTTTAGGTGACCAGAAATCTTCCATAAGGAAGTCAATGACAAACCCTAAGGATTAGGAAAGAAGAAAGGGCTTGGACCTTTTCCTGTTGTAGATAGGGCTGGAATAGGATAGGGCGGGAAGAAACTCCTTTTGGGAAATGCTAATTATATTAAAAGGTTGTGCTAGATGGACTCTAGGGTCTCTTCTAATTCTAAATATATGATCTCATGACATCTGGGCTATAATTGTTAGGGCATCATAATGATAGAAACATATTGATGTCTTTAAATCTAAATGGATCATTTTTTCTGCATGTTCACAGAGATTGAAATGAGAGGAAATGTGCTTAAATCAAAACAGAAGAAAATGTGGCAGCATGAAAGAAAGAACTTTTGACCATCAATACAAGTAAGTGGGGATTATTGGGGTGAAGGGAGAGATTATCATTAGATGTCACCAAAATGAAAATAGAAACTCTTGTTTAAATATTAACTAATCTGAATAAGAAGGTCTGAACAAATAATCTCTCTGATGATTCTCTTTCCAGCTTTAGGATTCCAAAGTAATTGTCTTTGAGTGATAAAATGCCTGTCTTCAAGAAAAAAAAAGAATTTGATGTATACATCTTTATTCTGCGCATGAGAGACAAAGTAACCTTGTGGAATATAGGCTAGACTTGGCATCAGGAGACCTCCTAAGATACTTACTAGCAATGTGACATTTGTGGGAGGATCACTTACTTACTCAGAGCCCCATTTCTGTGCCTGGAAAATGGAGACAGTAAAATTTATACTGACTATTTCACAAAGTTGTTGGAATTAATGTTCTTTTTAAACCTTAAGACATGACATCAATCAATCAATTAATAAACATTGATCAGACCTACTATGTTCTGGTCTGATTGCATTTAAGGATGTAAATACAAAATAAAAATTCTTACTAGAAAGGCATTCGCATTTTATATATGAGATGACATGACATAAGGAATTGTTCAGTCACTTTCAGTCCTGTATGACTTTCATGACCCCATTTTGGGGGTTTTCTTGGCAGAGATACTGGCATGGTTGGCCATTTCTTTCTCTGGATCATTTATAGATGAGGAAAATGATGCAAACAGGATTAAGTGATTTGCCCAAGGTCACACAGATAGTAAATATCTGATGCCAGATTTGAATTTATCAAAAAGAGTCTTTCTGACTCTGGGTCCAGTTCCATCCACTGCACTATCTAGCTGCCATAACAAAGAATAGGATACTAAAATTGAAATCAGGAAGGATTCAAATCTTACTTTAGGCACTTAAGACCTTGAAACATCCCCTTAATTTATCTGTGCCTCACTTTCTTTGCCTATTATATGAGGAGATTGGACTTAAAGGCTTCCAAATTCCCTTCCAGTTCTAAATCTATCCTAATATGACACAAATGTTAGTATATCTTCAAGAAACAAAGGTACTAATGACTGCCTTGTCTTCATGAGGAAACTGAGGCACTTCATTATTCATGAAGCTAGCTAGTAATAACTCATACTGCCTGTTTTTATAATCAGGGGCCAAATTTACACGATACATGTAAAGTAAGTAATAAACTGATTCAATGTAGTTAGCCTGCCCAGGTAATTCAGAATAATCTTCTCTATAGACACTGATTAGCCTGTTAGATAATAAATACAATTTTACTTCAATTGTTCTAAATATCATTTCCTAATCCCCTTCTGTGGATCTCATTTTGGAATATAGCATAAATAGGAATTTTGAATTCTTTTTTACCTAGTTGTCCATAGCTTTCTTCTATGCCAACATAGAATCACTGAACCATATAATATCAGAGTTGGAAGGGAGCTTAGGACATCAACTAGTCAGAGCCCCTAATTATATAGAGGAGGAAAATGAAATCTTCTCCTGACACCCTTCTCTACATACATACCGTGTCCACATTATACTAACAGTTTTGAAAAATGAAAATTCAACCATTTAGCCAACTTATTTTTCTTACATATCAAATGATTTATTAAATTGATTTTTTCCATTGATACCAGATATTAATTGTGTAGACATTAACTAGAAGGTCTAAAGGTATCAGCCAAATGAATTTCTCCCCTATATGTTCCATTTCTAGGAGTATGAATTTCATGTTCTACTCTTAAGATTTATGAAAACCAATCTGGGCAATAAAGATGAAGAATAGAAATATTACACAAAGAAGGCCCAGACAGAAGCAGTAACCAGTATACATTATCCCTGACATGAGTGATTTGTTCCCAGGAGCTAAACTCTCCCTTTCTGACCATCCCACTCCATTTGTTTGGTTAATCTCCCCGAACTTGGGACCCTGGTAATTAACCCTTCAGCTGAGCTGTGCTCTTGTGTGTCTCCACCCCTTTGAGTTTCCAAGGAGACTCGAATCACTGAAATCTCTCTCCCTTTCTTCTGAGCTCTACAGGGACATTGGCTTTCCCACACTAAACACAACTTCCTCAAATCAATTTACTTCTTCTCTGGTCTAAACTCCTATCCTAAAGGAATTCAATCCCAAGGAAAGCCCATATAAAGATGGTGTCTGGTTTAATGAAAATGAAGTTATGTCTGTACTATTAAAGGATGCTGCCATGTTGAGAAAAGGTCAACATGGCAATGGTGAAAATTCAGTTTGTTTAATTGCTAAGAATTTAAGTTTCCACAGTTAAATGAGAAAGGCTTTTCAGAAATTTAGTCCTTTGGAAGAAGGATACAGAAACAGGGTCTTTAAAAAGGATATTAGGAAGAATCAGGCAAAGAGGTTACGGTAAATCAAGTAGAAAGAATAAAGGTTAAGATATCCCAGATGACACTCTCCATCCTTAGGGATTTCCTGGCCCTCTTCATTTGATGTTTTCATCCTAAAAATCACTTTCTGTGTATTTTGTATTGAATTATATATGTATACATGGTATAACAACTCCTTTCTCCACCCAATAGAATGTAAATGCTTTGAGGACAAGACATTTTTTATTTTTGATTTTATATCCCCAATACATAACGTAATATCTGTTTATTGAATTAATAATAGTTTGAATGAAAAAAATGAATAAAGCAGTTAGGTTAAGTCAGAAGGAAGAGGAAAAGGCTATGAAGCCTGTGAGCCTATTCAATGTTTCCCATTCCTTTCTACACCTGACAGCAGGTTTGACCAAGAGGCTACTTGGGGATTAGCACAGTTGTGAAGTTTAGAATGTTTTCTTCACTTTCTCAAATGTCTCCTTTCTTTGAATTTTTTTTCTCTCTTGTTTCCTTTCTGCTCCACCCCAACCTCCTTTTGAAACTGAATCCCAGAAGTGGACATGATTGCATTGGATAGAAAAAACCTTCCATTCCAGCTTTCATCATTGTTTTATAAGTATAGACATGTATAGATAATAGCATCAATGAAAAAGATGTGAGAGTGTAGTCTATGACTTGGAACAAGGAGGCATCTTTTACATATCTTCTTCCTTTTTCCACTTCTCCTCACTGTATTTTGTTCTCAAAAGAAGAGAGATATCTATCATATCCAAGGGTGGAGGGATGAGACATTTTTCTTCTCACCAAAGATGAAGAAGATGACTCCTGCCTTTTCTCAGTGAAATGATCAGAGATGTTTTTCACAAAGGTTATGGAGGATCACTGTTACGGGAAAGGAGGATAAATTCCTGAATAAGATGGTGATGACATGATCCAGATGATAAGAACCAGGGAGAAAAATAGAGGTTGCAGACTATCCATTCACCAGAAGATAGGAACAAAAGAAACAGGTTATCTGAGACACAGACTTGGACCCTCACTGAAGTGAGGTGTTAGAACAGTCAGGAACAATTGTACTTTGAATGCAAATTGATTCCATAACTTTATCGCCAGGATCATGAATTCAAAGGAACTGGAGTCCTAAGTTGCTTAGGAAGAACATGACACTCTTTTTGGGAATGTGGGTGATGTTATATTCATTGCTTTAATATTCATTTCTACCCCAATTTAATCTTTACTATTTTAGTAAAGCTACTTCCTTCTGAACATGAATGGATAGCAACTGAATATACAGATTTGCATTAAGAAGGAGAATTTATTAATTTTTTGACTGGGTGTGCACAGGTAAGCCTAGATGGGTAAGTTACCTTTGTAAAAGAAATTTTCTTCTATCTTTTGTTTTTATTTCACCCATGTTTCCTCTATTACTTCTTTCCTAACCTCTCCTAAAGAGCCAACCTCATAATAAAGAATAAGAAAAAGAGAATAAAAAATTAAAATGTATCAAGGCATTTAAAAAGCAATGTTCTGCTAACCTGAGCAAAGACCTGGAATATAGGTAAAACATAGGTGATATTTCTTATTTGAGGCAAAGGTTTTACTTTACACTTTTGCAGCATTCAGTTTTGATATTTTTAATGATTATTAGTCTTTCCATTTATGTCATGCTGATATGTATACTGTTCTCTTCATTGTTTCAAGTTATATTAATTCATATAATTTTTTAGCTTCTCTGTATTCATCTTATTCATTTCTTGTGGTACAATAATATTGCATTATATCCATGTACCACAATTTGTGGAGCTATTCTCCATTCTTTGAGAATCTCTTTTTTACTTTGCTACCATAAAAAAATGCTGACATAAATATTTTGGTTTATATAGGATCTTTCCTTTTTTGTCAGTGATCTCTTTGGGGTATATGCCTGGCAAAGTTAATGGGTAAGGATAATACAGTCAATTTATCTGTAAAATCTTTAATTGTTTTCCAGAATAGTTGTACCAATTCATAGCTCCATTCTATGCATTCTCCAGCATTAACTATTCCCATCTTATGTTATCTTTGACAACTTGGTTAATATGAGGTGAGACTTCAAGGTTGTTTTGGTTTTCATTTCTTTTATTGTCAGTGATCCTGCCTAGGTAAATTACTTTTTAAAGTCCCCATGATTTAAACCATCATTTGAAAAGCTTCATAGACATGGTGGTATTCATGGGTCATATGGAATGGAAGGGCATGCAAGCTAAAAACGAATTAACAGTATGACATGAAATCATCGTTGACGTTTCATTCTTTGCCGTCCAATCAATGGTCAAGTTGTATTGATTCTACCTTTACATCATTCTAGAAAGTGTGCTGGATTGAACTAACATAGTCACTGACTACCTATAACAAGTCCCTCAATGTCTCTGAATCTGTTTCTCTATCTATAAACTGAGAGGATTGAGCTAGATGACCTCTAAGGGTCGCTTCTAGCAGTAAATTTAGGGTGTTGCAATCTCTTCCATTTGTCCTTTTCTTTGGATTTGCACAGCAAAACCCTATTTTAACTTCTTTCCACCACTCACTTGGTTTATTGAATTAATGCACCTCTCCATTTGTCTCACCACTCTAAATATCTTCCTTCTACAAGATATCTCAACACATCTATGATTTTCCTGCAGGTTAGGTCTGAATATGGTATTGGTACATTCAATAAAATCCAATGGTCCCTTATTACTTCTTTGTTTAGTATTTATCCTGGTTCCAATCTACTATTCCTGAAATATATATTACTTATCTTTATATATTCTTCTGTTTAATCAATTTAGACTTTTTTTTTTACTTGTGATTTTTTTGGTGTTCTTCATATAGGATACTTCATCTACTAACTCTGTGTAATCCCATCCCCTTGGAATAAATTCTCTATCTCTGCTTCTTCAAATTCCTTGTTTCCTTCCAGACGCAGTTCAAGTGATGGTAGTATTTTTTCTCTATACCCCTTCTTCATTGCACTTCTGTTTCTTTGGCATAACTTCACATATGGTTATTTCTTCTCCTTTCCCTCTAGAACATGTTATTTCCCTTAATAATTCCTTGAGGGCAAAGACTATTTCATTTTTGCAGTTTTGCCCTTATATCCTTGAGCCCAAACACAGTTCCTGGCACAAAGAGTTTGTTCAATTAATGGAAACAAACAAACAAGAAAGCTAATGCTATCCTAGGCTTCATGAGAGAAGCCAGTGTCCAGAAGAAGTAGCTGATAGATGAACCACATTCTTGATCTAGTCAGACAACAATTGGAATATCATGCTCCATTCTGGGAACTATATTTTAGAATGGAGTGTGAAAAATTTGCTCATCTCTGGTATAGGGAGACCATTATGATAAGAGGACTGGAGACCATATCATACAAGAAGCATTTAAAGAGAAAATTTAAATAGAACATGATGGTTCAAGTTTTTGAAAGGCTATTAGTGTTGTAAAAGGCTAGATTTCTGCTGGGCCCCAAAAAGCAGAACTAAAAGTAATGGAAGTTTCAGAGAGGAAGATTAAAAAATATACTTCAATGTTATCAATGTACAGTTCAAAATCAGGTGAATGGTTCTAATGATTTGAGCTAGGAGGAAACAAAGGTACAGGGGAGGTTAAATGAGTTTTGCAAGGTCAAACAAATAATTAGCATCAGAGGTGGTCCAGCACTCATTCCATTTCCTGACATTCCTAAATCCCTAAATCCCTGCTTTCTTTTGCTCAGAATTGCTAACACTTAATTCTGCTTTGTATCCTCTACTGCAAAGGTAAAAGAGAGGGAAGAAATCTATCTGTGCAAGGGGTAATTCCCAGATCTGTCTTCCTTTCTCAGCATCACAACATCCCCAGGTACTGATGTTTAGTGTCTTTATAGTTGGGTCTAACATAGTCTCTAGGGAGGATTTAAGTCTCCCAAATGACAACTCTCTTCCCTGCCCCCTCGTCCCACCCCAACAAGTTGTCAGGAGATTGTGGGGATGAGAATAATATCATCTCCACCGATCTCACTATTTCTCTCCCCCATAACTTCACGGTCTAATTTAATTTAAAAGGACACTATAGGAGTCCATTGCATCATAGACTACAGAGAAAGAAGGGTGCTAGCAACCATCTAGTTCAATCCTTTCATTTTGCAGATGAGAAAACTGATGTTCAGAAAGATTGAGTGACTTGCTTAAAATCAAAATTATTTAGTAGTTTAAAAAATTGAATCCAAGTATTTTGGCTTTATATTTAATACTCTTTTCACACTAACATGCACACATACACATACACACTACTCAGTGTGGCACTTTGTAGGCACATAATAAATAGTAGTTTACTGGCTCAATACCATACACAGACACGCAAGCACACATCTTCAAGAGTCAATTAAATATTTTGAGTTCCTTAAAGATATATTACCACTAGTAACTTGTGTGCAAAAAAAGTGGCAAAATAGGATTTAGGAAGCTTATCACCATCAAAAGAGGTAGGTCAATCATTGAATGTCAATGAGGGAAAATAAACAATCCAACTGCTACATGTTTGGTCCAATAAATTATTCCTTTTGGTAGATAACTTACTTTGCATTTGTAGGAAGACCTGGATAAGAATTAAACAATATTAGAAGATATATTTACATTGTGATTAGTACATTGGAAGGAAATCAATAATGATGAGATCATAGATCACTTAAAATAAATAGAGACAATGAGCATGCTGAAAAATCAAGCCATTCCAGGCACTAGGAAAAACAATTAATTGTTCTGGCCATTATATAAATGCTTCCTAAATGATAAATGATCATAATTAGTCAAGAGACTTTTTTTTAAACTCGATCCTTTCAGGAATTGTTATGTGACCTTGGATAAATCATTTCCTTTTCAGGACCTCTATTTGTTTATCTATAAAATAAGACAATCAGGCTAGATTGACTTTTTAAAGGTTCTTTCTATCTTAAATTTCTATGAATCTAATACCTCAGATGCAAAAAAAAAAAGTCATGACTTAGAAGAATCTGGCAACTGTTTTTCATCTTCATATTTTTATTTCCCAAGCTGATTGTCTGCTTAGTTATGATGTACCTATCATGTATCCTGCTTTCATGGAATTTATTAAATTTTAGGTATTTTATGCCTTTTCATGTATAAGGGAGTCTCCTGAGATTCCCTTGATTTCTGACATTCCATGATTCTAGGAACATTATTTCCCCAAGTTTGAGAGCTCCCCCGGAAATGTATTTTTTCCTTTTCAAGAAAAAGAAATTCTTCACTGTCTTTTTTCACAGAGTCAGTGCTCAATGAAGACTTACTGATTAATTCACTGATTGATAGCCCTCTTCCTTGTCACCATGATTTTGGAGGCAACAACTATCTTAGGAATATGAAGATAGAGAGAGGAACAATGGCTTTTTTGCTACTACATATCAAAATTCTGGTCCAGTGATTTGGAAGTTGGATCCAGGAACAAGTTTGAGACTTTTCTCTTCCTGGGCTTCACAACAAATTCATGCCTTCAAAGGGATAATGTGTTCTGGGATTAACATAGGCAACTTGGAAGACAGCACATCTAATGTCATAGTTTCCTCCACTAGCTTATAAATGCAGAGCAGAGAACACCATCTAGATTTTAAGAGAGAAATTTCAAAGAGGAAAAAAGAAACTCAAATCCCGTAATTTCAAGAACTGCGAAATAGTATTTTCTTTCTATTGATTCTGCTTTCACTACCTCTCTTTTGTCTTCCACAGCCTCCTGTGCCTTTCCTATATTCGTTAAGTGCTTTGTGTTCTAAACTTTCTAAGCATCCCCCAGTGACCCCATCTGATCTAGTCTTTAACCAGAAGTAAAAATAGCTCATTAACCTTTGGGTAGAAGGACTCAAGATTTCCCCAGTTGGGTTGGAGGTCTGCACTTGCTGAGAGTGTCAAAGGCAGCTGCTCTCCTGGCAGGCCAGAGTTAATGTGAGATCATCGTCTGTGATAATAGCTCTAATTTAAAGGGTGGGGGAGCAGGTATTATTGATTTCTATGGCAAATTGTGCTGGCTTTGTTTGCATTTGAAGAGATTTCTCCAAGTTCGTGCACTTTCTTATTCTGAGAAGAGGGAGAGAGGAAGAGTAGAAGACACAAATAGGTTGGGAGCTTCTTCTTGAGAGGTTGCTTGAAGAAAGCTATACATAATGACAAAGATAAATAAGGTGGAGATGTGGGTGCAATCTTCATTTGGGACAATCAGTTAACCTGCCTAAGGGAGTCTTTAGGCAGAATGCCAGTCATAAGGTACTGATGTCATTCATTTTATTCCATGAACTTTCTTAGGCTGGAGGGCATTATAGAATATTGAGCTAAAAAGGACCTTAGAGAACATCCAATCCAACTTACCCTTTTTTGCAGATAAGGGACCTGATTCTCAGAAAACTGGAGTAATTTGCTTAAGATCACCCTGGCAGAGAGAAAAAAGAGCTGGTGGGTTGGCCCAATAATGCCAATTGGATTAATAAATTGTTTCTTATGTTTGTTTTATGGCTCAGTCTATTAATCCATTATAATTAAAGTAGAAGAAGAAAATTGAGGAGTACCACATGTATGACTAGTGCCCCTCCCTGGACTATTCCCTCAATTTATACCCAAAAAGTCACAAGTTGAGTCCTTTGGGAGATGATGAACCTAGTTGAAGGAACTCCTTGTTACACAATGAGGTTCATTAGTTGCTGAGTCCAAAATCTTCACCAGCTGATGACTAGTACAATTTTGGTTAGCCTTCTGAACTGTTGTCCTCCATTTACAAACATTACTAAGACTTTAGCTAAAGACTTTCTGGTTTCGGTTTAATAGGATCTGGAATTCACTCCCTCCTTACTGCTTCTTGAGTGCTTTTCTCCCTTTAAGATAAATCTCAGGCATCTTCTGCACTAATTCTTTTCTTGCCTCCCTCTCCATCAATTGCAGAAAGAGTGGATTGGATTGGATGATCTCTAAGGCCCTTTCTAGCTCAATATCCTGTTATGTCTTCCCACCTAAGAAAGTTCATGGAATAAAATGAATGACATCAGTTCCTTATATTTGTCAGTCTCCATAAACGGCTCCCTTAGGTAGGTTGATTGATTGTTCCAAATGAAAACTGTACCCCCATCTCCATCCTATTTATTTTTGTCATTATGTATATCTTTCTGTAAGTAATCTCTCAAGAAGAAACTCCCAATCTATTTGTGTCTTCTTCTTTTCCTCTCTCCCTCTTCTCAGCCTTCTTTTCCAAACTACTTTTTATTTAACTATAGTGTACATGTTGCATGTTTATTTCATTTGCATTTATGCTATATTTGGTCATATATATGCTTGTTGTCCCTCATTAGAAAGTGAGCTCTTTGGGAGTAATGATTATTTCATCCTTTGTATTTATTTCCTTAACTCCTAGCCTAGTGCCTATTGCATAGCAGTTGCTTAATAAATAGCTGTTGATTAATTGATCATATGATAGAAAATTCAAAAGCCCAAGGTCATTGATCAGTAATAAGAACCACAATAACAATATTTCATAATGCATAAATGGTACTTTATAGATTCAAAGGACTTTCATATAAATATCTCATTCTCACAGTAGCAGATGAACAACCCAAGTTTTATAATAGTATTCTTGAGATGCTAAAAGGATCTGAGGAAGGCCTTCAGAGACTCCTCTATGGAAACGATGTGCAGGAATGAGGAGAACTCCATTTTTAGAGTCCAATGAAACAGTGTGTAGTAGCATAGAAAAAGTTGGGGTTGGAATTAAGGAGATTTGCTGTTGAATTCTTTCTTAATACTTAGTATGAGAGTTTGGATAGTTCATTTCACCTCTGTGGGTCCTGAGTTCCTGAGCTATAAAATCAGGGTATGGATAAGATGACTTTTATGTTTTTCATTCTGTGGTGATGATTTTGAATATACAGAATGATATCACAAAAGAGAAGTTATAGAGGGGTTGTGATTTTATTTGCAAACAAAATAGACTTTCCAAAGTATTTGTGTAAATGACTATACAATACAGCTTCTGTCCTGCTACTAGTTAATTGAGCATGGTTGGTGGAAATCAAACTCTGTTCAACAACATTCATTATTTGTTGAAAGGAACACTGGGAGCCTATAGATCTGAGTTCAGTCTAGTCTTTACTACCAAGTAGTTGTATAATGATGGCATATCTATTTCCTCCTTTTCCTCTATCTCTTAGAATCCCTACTTTTGTCCAAGTTTAACTCCTATATGAAGCTTTTCTGATCTCTCCAGCTTCTAGGGACTTGCTCTACCCAAAATTACATTGTATTTAATTTTAAAATATTTTGAAAATGTTAACATATGTACACTGTATATATTTTATTCACCTAAGGAATGTAAGCCTCTTGAGGTGAAAAGTTGTTTTTTGTTTTTTGTTTTTGTATCCCCAGAATGTAGCAATATGCATATGTATATATAACATATGCAATGTTTGTTATATATACTCACATGTATATATAAATTTATGCATATGTATAAATGTATGCATACATTCAGCATTAGCAAATATGTTTTATATATGCACAACTGCATACATAATATGTAAATAAATTATGTATATGTGCATGTGCATATGTGTGAATGAGTTTAAAGTCCTCACCATTGATTCAAGCTTATTACCTCTGATCAATTCAATCTCAAAGACAAATTCTCTGCTCCTTTAAGGAGAAAATAGTTCAGCCTAAGTAAAACTAATGTTGTCCTATCACGGTCTCTCTGAGTCTCATTTCCCCCATCTATAAAGTGAGGGTCTTAGACTAGGTGATCTTTATGCTTTGGTTTAATTCATCAGAAGATGGGCAAGTGGCTCTTTACAGGTGGAATGAGGTCCATCAAGTAGGACCAGAGAGAAGTCCCCCCAGCATCTCTGTTCTCACTCCACAAGAGGCTACTCCAGCCACAGATAATGGGAGCCTGCTGGCTTCACAAGCTGCTCCCCAAACAATTGGCTGCTTCCATGGTAAGGCTGCTTTTCACGACATCACAACCTCCTTGTGCAGCCCTGGCTTGGCAGTTTGTCACCACTAAGAATCTCATATCCTGGGCTCACCCTACACTATTAATCTAGGAAAAACGCATTGTCAAACCTAATGAAAAAGGGGAAGTCACCAAGGAAAAGTTGTCCACACCTAGGGCTGACAGTTGTCAGGTACGCTCGGATTCTGTCTGAAAAAATGCTAAATGAACAGAAACAATGGGAATGAATTTAGAAACAAAAGAAAAAGAAAGGGAGAGAGAGCTCAGGCTTGTGCAGGTGCCCCAGAGACCCCCAGCTGGGGGTTGAGGATCAGGACATTAAACTCCAGGTTCCCCACATAGCTTCTGGTGAGAGCCTGTCCCATTATGTTCGGAGAAGGTTAATAAAAGGCAGGTCTCCATAAGCTCTGTAGGGAATCTCTCTCTCCTTCCCCCTGTCCTTTGGCCAGACTAGAGAAGACCCTTCTGTGTCTTTGAGGGTTACATTGTTCATTTAAGAAATGCATCCCCTACAACTCAAGACTGGGAAGTGTGAGAGAGGTGAGATGTGGCACCTTTTCCTGAGCCCACAATGTTTATACTAAGGATGGGGATAGAGAAACGTAGCTAGAGTTGGACATGAGACAAGAGGATCAGTATGTGCTCATGGAGGCACACTTAGTAAATGTCTGAGGCGCTAATTTGAACTCACGTCTCTTTGATGACAAGTCAAGTTCTCTATTTACTACACTATGGTGACTCTGATGGGTTTTGGGTAGAGAGTCTTTGATGCTCAAACTGATCCCATCCTCAGTTCATCCCTTTTGTCTCTAGGAATTGCAAACCTAAATACACAGTCCCCTGGGAGCAGAAAAACTTCATCAGCTTCGACAAAACAAACCATCAAAACATTGTGAAGAGGTGGTTTGTTTGACAGGTTGATAGTAAGGCCATCAAGTCTGAGTATTCCTGACTAATGAGAGATCTGGGACATCATCTTTCTTCTCATAGCACCTGAAATGAGAGAAAGTTGTTCTATCTGCTTGGGGTTGAACTGGGATTTCCTTCACATGAGCTCAGGAAGTTTTCTCTTTTTCCTTTCATTTCCTTTCCCTCCTATCTTCTCCCATCTGAGGGCAATATCTTTTCTCTCTCAACTTCATCAAACATTTCTCAGCTTTAAAATCCACTTACCCTGACCTCTTGTCTTGCATAGTGAGCACTGAAAGAACAGACAAATAAGTTTCTTCCCAGTGTTCACAAAAATTACAAAATCTAAAATTAGAAAGGACCTCAGTTGCTAGCCAGAATAACCAGAAAGTGAAAAAAAAATGAATTTTCTCTACATTATGGGAGACAGAGTAGTGCAATGAAAATAAAGACTGAGGAACATATAGTCCTAAAACCCAAATTCTAATCCTGACTTTGCCTAACCTCTTGGCATGTCAATTTCCTACCTATAATATTCTTTGCACTTAAAATCATGTAAACTATGTACAAATGATCATTCAGCATTGAGGGGTGACATTATAAACAAACTAGAGGATCAAATTACTTTTCTGATATATAGATAGAAGAAGAGTCCATCATTAAACAAGGTATAGAAAAAATCACAGGGGAAAAATAGATAGTTTTAGTTACTTAAAATTTAAAAGGTTTTACACAAACAAAACCAATACAGAAAAAATTAGAAATAACCGGGAGGGGGAATCTTTGCAACAAATTTCTCTGATAAACATCCAATATATAAAGAACTTAGACACATTTATGAGAATAAGAGAAATACCATATTGAAAATTCAACAAAGGATATGAACAGGTAATTTTCAATATACTCAAATTATCAATAGTCATAGTAATTAGAGAAATAGAAATTAAAGTAATTTTGATATTCTATTTCAGACCTATTAAATTAATAAAGTTGCCAAAAGAAAAAAAAATACATGATGAAAGGGCTGTGGGAAAATAGGCATATTAATGTACTGTTGGTCAAGCTGTGAATTGGTACAGACATTTTAAAAAACAATTTAAAACTATGCCCCCAAATTCATTAAACTGAATACCCTTTGATCATATAATACTATTACCAGACCTATACCCCCAAAGAGATCAAAGAAGAAAGAAAAATACCCAAATGTATGAAATATTTATAGCAGCTTTTTTTTTTTTTGTAATAGTAGTAGTAGTAGTAGTAGTAGTAGTAGTAGTAGTAGTAAAGAGTTGGAAATGAAGGGGTGCCTGTTTGTTGAAGAATGGCTGAACAATTATTGTATATGGACATAATGAAAAATAATTAAAATTTCATACAATATATAAGAATACAAATGCATAATGAATATGATGTAATATATCTAAGGAGTCATTAAAGAGAATATTTTATTGAAACCTGAAGAGACTTCACTTGCAGAGTGATCATAACTAGAAGAATTTAAATAATAACAATACAACCATAAAGAAATAACAACTTAGAAAGATTTTAAAAATCTGGTCAATGGAATGAATGGTCATGATTCCAGAAAACCAATGATGAAGCATGTTACTGATTTCCTAATTGAGCAATGATGTATTTGGGATTCAGAAGTATATGCCTATATGTATATGTGTGTATACATATACATACATTCACACATCTATCTATATATATATTAGATGTATTTGACAGGGTTTTTTTTATTTGATTGACCATACATATTTGCCATAAAGTTCTCCTCACCAAAATTAAAGAATAAGAGTAAGAAAGAGCAAAAATTGATTTCTTATTGAAAAAATTAATAAAATGAATTTTTATAAAGTAGTTATCTGGTCTTTTCCAGATGATTTCAAGTAAGGGCAAACATTATTTCCCCAGGTGGCCACTTTAGGATACTTCTGTTTGTTATAAAGTCCCTCATATTAAGTCCAAATTTATATCTTTCCAACTTCTATCCATTGTTACTAATTCTATGCCCTTAGGCTGAGCTGAACAAATTTAATCCCTCTTCTATACCAGAGCTTCTCTATCAGATTCTCAAGACTCTGATATAGAAGTCCTACATACCAGTCTTACTAATACTTGAAGACAGCCAAGTATTTGCATCTCCAGCTAAACAGGCATAGTTACTTCAGCTTATTATAATATGTCAAGAACCTGAGACTCCTTGCAATTCTGATAGTCCACTGAAACTGCTATAGGTTATTATTGTCTTTTGTAAAATGTGACACCCTGAACTGAAGAAAATGCTCCAGCTGTGATATGACCAGTAGGACAACATGACATCATTATTCCTGGATATTACAACGCTCCTTGTGGAGCCTAATTTTGCACTTTTTTTTTTTCTTGGATGCCTTATGATATCACTGTCTCAAACTGAACTTGTAGTCCACTAAACCTTCCAGAGCTTTTCTAGGTGAACTGCAGTGTAAGTATTTTTCTATCTTGTAGTTATTAAATGGATTTTTTGAACTCAAGTGCAAAATTTTGCAAATATCCAAATGAACCTTCATCTTAATATACTAGTTTGTCAATGCTTTTTTTTTTAATCCAGAGTCTGTCATTCATCTTATGTTTATTTATTAGTATTGTGTCATTGACAAATTTGATAAGCTTGCAGTTTGTATATTAATAAAAATGTTAAATAACATATGGGTAAACACAAATCTTTTACCCATATGATATCGCTTCAAGTACTTGAAAACAGCTATCATGTTTCCCTTCAGTTATCTTTTTTTTTTTTTTTAACATTCCCAGTTCCTTCAACTGATTTTTCTTAAAATGTTAGTTTCCCACTTCTGCATGTACTCACATTTGTCAGTATCCTAAACTTTAGTTACTAGACTTGAACCATACACAATCATCCAGATATGATGTGTTCTATGGGACAATAAAGGAAAGTTGTCATGATTCCCTCATTAAGGACATTATGCCTTTTATAACATGACCTTGTGTAATGTGTCATGTGAAGCATGGTCTGTTTTTTCTTTTCTTTGTGCATCAGCACCTAATACAGTATATTATATGAAGTTACAGTTGTATAAAGTAAAAATAAATCATCACATTTTAATTCCTATTGAACTTGGACTCCACAAACTTTGGGATCTTTCCAGCCATGTCTCCTTCATCTGTATTTTTATTTTGTGAAATGGTTAATTTTTTGTTTTGTCAATTGCTTTGCTAAAATTAAAATATATTATGTCTATTTCATTCCTTTTTACCTACCACTTTAGTTACCCTGTTTAAATAAACAAACAAACAAAAAGGAATGAGACAGCTAGATGGTGTAGTGGATAGAGTACTGGGCCTGAAATCAGGAGGACCTGAATTCAAATCCAGCCTCCGATAATAAATACTTCCTACTTCAATGACTCTGGGCAAGTCACTTAACCCCAATTACTTCACAAAAAGGTAAGCATAATTTTTAAAAAAAGGAATATTTAAAAAAGAAAATGAGTTCAGTATGGAATGATTTGTTCTTAATGATCAATGTTTCCATTTCTTATGGGCCTGGCTCTTCAATCTCTTGAGGGTAGTTAAATAATCTCTTATTATGTCTTTATTTTTCCTGGATTTTCATTTTTCCTTAATCTTTTTATTCTTTTATCTTTCCTAATTCAAAGATCATTCTTCCTAGGAGAGAATCAGAAATGAAAATATAACTTGAGTAACTTTTTTTCTAATATACTTTACAATATGATAAAATATATTGTAACTACTATAGTATTATTACACATGCTATAGGATATACTACTTTGTTATCCCTTTTATCTGTTATTTTTTTTGAGAGACACATAGCTTATGAGTGCCATATTCCATTCATGAATAACATCCTCCCAAATCTCCATGATACCTATGATATCAATGCCACCTTCAGGTAAGGATGAACTTTTCATTTAATTAGTGTCTGTCCCTTTAATCAGCCAAATCAATTGGCCAGTAAACCTCTCTGTCTGTCTAATCCTGTGTAAGCCCACAAATCAAAAACTAGAAGGGCTTTAGAGATGTCTTAGTTGAAAACTTGGAAATCAGAGACCAAAAGGGTTAAATGACTTGCCATGGTTTTATAGCTGTCAAAACTGAGATTTTAACCCACAAGCTCTGACTCTAAATTTCAAACTGCTTTTGTATACTATGAGACATACAAGGAAAAGAAGATGCATGATCCCCACTTTCAAAGATCTCACAATTTACTTGTAGAAGGAAGGAAGGAAGGAAGGAAGGAAGAAAATAAGGAAGGAAGGAAGGAAGGAAAGAAGGAAGGAAGGAAGGAAGGAAGGAAGTAGGAGAGGGAGAGAGGGAGGAAGGAAAGAGGGAAAGAAACAAGTATTAAACATCAACTGTGGGCCAAGAACTGTGCTAAATGCTTTATAAATATTGTCTTATTTAAGCATTACAACTTGGGATGGGTAGGTGTTATTATTATTCCCATTTTAAAATTGAGGAAACTGAGGTTGCGAGAGGCTAAGTAATTTGTCCAGGGTCACAGATCTACTAAATGTCTAAGTCTGGATTTGAACTTAGTGTTTTCTGACTCTGGGTTTAATGATCTGTTCCATTGTGTTATCTGCTGTCTCACTAGTAGAGACAGATTACCATTCTCTTCCTCCCATGTAGGGACCCAACATGACATTTGGTCCTTGGTTGGGAAAATTTAATAAATGTTATTCTATATCTGATCTCTTGGACTAACTACATCTCTTCAGTCAACACAAGAGGGACTGTATTGAATAACAGTTTAAGTTTGTAAGAATAGGAGGAATCTCAACTCAATAAACATCTCAACAAGGCTCAACAGGAGCTCTGAAATCCTCCCTGACTGAAGATTTTTATGAATGTTATGTAATCCTGCTGCTTCTTCAAGACAAAGATATTCAATTAGAAGTGCCCTGGAGAGTTACAAATGATTCTGTCCAAGATGTAGGCTGGGGAGAGAGGATGTAAAATCTTTGTCTTGATTATATTTAAGGGAACCCACTGGGGTTTGTTCTTGGCTCCTCAAAGTTACTGGGTACGGTTCATACAAACCAGATTTCATGCATGTGTCTCAATTGCCTTCTTGCCAAAATTCCCCCTTCCAGATGTGTGTCTCTGTGACAAACAGGAGCCTCTGAAGTGAACATACCAGTTCTAGTGCAAGGACCTTCTTCCCAATGCAGTATATCTCATCTTGATTTAATCTACACATTCCCAAAGAATGTTCTTTCACCATCAGCATCTGGACTTCCACATTAATAGTGAATTTCTTTGCCTGAGTATCCAAACCTGCTCAACCTCATGCTCCCAGAATCATAAAAGCTTGAAGTGTGAAGGAAACTCAGAAATGATCTCTGACTATCCACACTTTAAGAGTCATCTCTACAAAAATCCTAGAAAATGTTCACTCAACTTTTATTCAGAGATGTTTCCCAAGATAGCCAATTACCTTTTGAGATGGCCCTAATTGTTATGAAGTTTTTCCTTACATCAGGACAATGTGTGTCCATCTGTAACCTCTTTTCATGCTTTTCTGCCCTTTGAAATCAAGCATGAGTAATCAAATCCTTCTTCAATGACAAACCTTCAAATATATGAAGATATGTCCTTCATTGAGGCTTCCTTTTTCCAGGATAAGCTTACTCAATTCTTTAAATTTAACCTTTCATCATTATACTGATTGTTCCTCTCATCTCTGCTTTCTACCTGTCTCCCATGTTCTTCAGTATGTTAATTTTATTCATTTTTGGTTTCTATCACTTTCATTTCTTGATATATCTTTCCCATGCCTCAGACACAAAGCCATGATATAAGAAAGAATAAAAATTGTGAGAAAAGTACAGTTGAGTAAAACTAATCAAAATATCAAGCTAGGTAAACGGTTACTGTCTCATTACCCACTCAATTTTACACTTTAGCAAAGAAGAAAAGGAGAGGCATTCTTTCCCCTTCTTCTTTTGAATAGTATTTGGTTTCATTTTTTAGTGTTCTTTCCATTTATATTGCTATAGTCATTGTTTTTTGGTTCTATTTCTTTCAATTTACATTAGTTCATATAAGTCTTCCTGGTTGTACTTTTATTTTCCATTAGTCCATATAAGTCTTCATATATCTGCATGTATGTACATATGTACATGTGTGTGTACATATACCTATATATCATATTCTTCATATTCGTCATTTCTATTACATCCATATAGCAGTGTTTTAGTCATTTTAGTCAGTTTCCACTTCTCATCAATACCCTTCATAATTTTCAGGATTGAACACAAAACTTCAGATATAACTTGAAGAAAACAAATTTTGTGCTCTCTCATCTCTACTCTATTATATGCTAATAAAGTACATTCTTGAATTTATTTATATTAAATTCCATCCAATTGGTAAAAAAAATCCTGATGTTTTAACTTTTTAAAATAATTTTTGTTTAGTGACAATGTCAGAAATTTCAGCACTCCCCAGATGTTTACATACATAGTCATTGCTCAATAAACACTTGTTGATTTGCTGGAAAGTTGGTACCTTGAAGAATAAAGTTAAAGGTCAACCTAATTTATTGGTGACCTTAATGAAGGACTCAGAGTGATCTTTTTAAGTTTGTTTCTAAGTGATGCTAAAATAAATGGAAAAATATAAAATTTAGCCTTTCTATTTATCCATTTACTTCAAAAATTAGAGTGAATCCCACTTTCATCCCCCACACCCCAACCCTGAAAACCCTGGAAATGGTCCTGGAAACCATCTTGTATATGCAGGTCAAATGCTATATCTGTGGATGCATTCACTAGGTACAATGTGAAAACATTTTGAATGCCTAGGGTGGAATTCAAAAAGAACTAACCAAAATTATGAAAAACTCCATCTGTTGCTAGCTTCTGACTTTATCATTTTACCAAAACTGCTCCCTTAACAGTTACTAATGATCTCTTAGTTCAAAAAGGCCAAATCTAATAGCCTTTTTTCAATTCTCATTTTTCCTGACCTCTCTGCAATATTTGACACTGTTGGTCATTCTCTCTTTCTAGATACTCGAATCTTCCCTTTAGGTTTTTCAGGACACTACACCCTCTTGGCTCTGGTCCAGTCTAGTTAACATTTCATTTCTGTCTCCTTTGCTGGATCCTCCTCCAGAGCACACCCTCTGACTGTAAGTTCTCCTCAGGGTTCTATCCTGGGCCTTTTTTTTTTTTTTAACTTTCTTTTCTTTTCCTTCTATACTACTTCACTGGGTGATCTCATCAGCTCTCATGCATTTAATTACCATCTCTAGGTTAATGATTCTTAAGTCTACCTATTCTGCCCCCATTTCTCTGCTTAACTCTCATATAGCATCTCCAATTGCCTTTCAGATATCTCAAAATGAATTTCTAGTAAGCATCTCAAATTCAGTATGCCCAAAATTCATCTTTCCTCCTAAACTCTCCCTTCTTTTTTCCCCCGTTACTATTAAAGGGAGCACAACCTCTTGGTCCCTCAGACTTCCAACCTAGTAGTCACACTGGATTCTTCATAATTTCTTACACCCATATCCAAAGAATTGCCAAGACCTGTTGATTTTACCTTTGTAATATTTCTTGAATATTATGAATGCCCTTCTTTTCTCTATCACTCTAGTGCATATCCTCATCACTTCATACCTGAATCTTTGTAATATCCTTTTGCTGGGTCTATCTGCCTCAAATTTCTTTTCACCCCAATTTATGATCCATTCAATCACTAAAGTGATTTTTCTAACATGCATTTCCTTTTTTTGACTAAAGTTTTTTTTATTTTCAAAACATATACATAGATAATTTTTGACATTCACCTTTGTAAAATTTTGTGTTCCAAATCTTTTTTTCCTTCCCTTCCCCAACCCTTCCTCTAGATGGCAAGTAATCCAATATGTCAAACATGTGCAATTTTTCTATACATATTTATTTCCACAATAATCATGCTGCATAAGAAAAATCAGACCAAAAAGGAAAAAAATGAAAAAGAAAACAAAATGTAAGCAAACAATAATAAAAAAGTGAAAATACTATGTTGTGTTGTACACTCAATCCCCATAGTCTCTCTCTCTGGATGCAGATGGCTCTCTCCATCACAAGACCATTGGAACCAGCCTGAATCATCTTGCTATTGTAAAAAGTCATGTCTATCAGAATTGATCATTGCATAATCTTGTTGTTGTTCTCCTGGGTTCTAATCACTTTATTTAGCATCAGTTCATGTAAGTCTCTCCAGGCCTTTCTGAAATCATCCTGCTGATTGCTTCTTATAGAACAATAAAATTCCATAACATTCATATACTATAACTTATTCAGCCATTCTCCAACTGATGGGCATCTACTCAGTTTCCAGTTTCTTGCCCCTACAAAAAGGACTGCCACAAACATTTTTGCACATGTGGATCCCTTTCCCTCCTTTGTGGTCCCTTTGATATATAGGCCCACTAGAGACATGGCTGGATTCGGGCATAATTCCAATTTGCTCTCCAGAATGGTTGGATCAGATCACAACTCTGCCAACAATGTATTAGTGTCCCAGTTTTCCCACATCCCCTCCAACATTCATCGTTATCTTTTCCTGTCATCTTAGCCAATCTGAGAGGTGTGTAGTGGTACTTCAAAGTTGTCTTAATTTGCATTTTTCTGATCAATAATGATTTAGAGCATTTTTATGTGACTACAAATGATTTTAATTTCTTTATCTGAAAATTGTTTATATCCTTTGAGTATTTATCAATTGGAGAATGGCTTGAATTCTTTTAAATTTGAGTCAATTCTCTATATATTTTAGAAATGAGACCTTTATCAGAACCCTTGGATATGATTTTTTTTTCAGTTTGTTGCCTCCCTTCTAATCTTGTCTATATTGTTTTTGCTTGTACAAAACCTTTTTGACTTAACATAACCAAATTTATCTATTTTTGCATTCTATAATGTACTCTAGTTCTTCTTTGGCCACAAATTCCTTTCTTTTCCACAGATCTGAGAGATAGACTATTCTTCTAATTTGATTATAATATCATTCTTTATGTCTAAATCATGATCCCATTTTGATCTTATCTTGGTATAACGAGTTAGGTGTGGTTCAATGCCTAGTTTCTGCCCTACTAATTTCCAATTTTCTCAACAAGTTTTATCAAATAATGAGTTCTTATTCCAGAAGCTGGAGTCTTTGAGTTTATCAAACTCGAGATTACTATAATCAAACTATAATCAAAGCCAAATGGCTCCATTGTAAGTTCCATTGGCTTTTTACTGCCTCTAGGATCAAAATGCTCTGTTCGGCATTCAAAGTCCTTCATAATTTAGCCTCTTCTGTCTTTCTAGTCCTTTAATCCCTTATTCTCCAACTTGTACTCTTTGGCCTCCTGGCTGCTTCATCGCATCTGTCTTCCATGACTGAAATGCTCTTTCTCCTATATGCTGATTACTGACCTCCCTGGTTTCCTTTAAGTTCCAACTAAAATCTCACATCCTATAGGAAGGCCTTCCCCAACTCCTCTCCATTCCAATATCTTCTCTCTATTAGTTATTTCCTATTTATCCTGTGTATTTCTTATTTTATGTGTATTTGTTTGCATGTTGTTTCTCCCCTTAGATTGGAGGATCCTTGAAGATAGAGGATTTTGCCTCTTTTGCCTCTTTTTGTATTCCCAACACTTAGCTCAGTGCCTGGCATACAGTAAGTGCTTAATAAATGTTTATGAATAGAATTGATTCTTCTGAGTGATTGAATGCACTTCTAACCCAAATTAAAATTACAGATAAATAATAGCTATGTGTCAAGGCTTTAGTAGTCAAGGCTTTTAGACCCAGAGGTCCTGGCAGCTCACAAACTAAATAAGAGCTGGTGAAGCTGTTCTCTAGTGAAGGAAAAGAACATACCATTGGACAAATGGAGATGATTCTAAGAAAGAGTGAATTTGAATTTCAAGGAAAACCTAGATGAGGTAGTTTCTTTGAAACTTTGCCAGGCCTTCCAAACTGCGAGGTTGGGACACCAATTAGTTTTAGCATCATTGGTGTTCCTCTCTAGCGTCTTTTCCCTGGCTTCCCTGCACATGCCCTTTTCCAACAATGACTCTCAGGAATATTCAGTTCCACTGACCTTCAACACCAGGATTTTATAGCTCACCGGTTCTGTTCTCATCCTCTGGTATTTAAGCTGTATCTTTACCCCTCATCAACACCTCTAAGCCATTCTTATCTCTCAATATCAGTGTGAGAAAGAGAGAAAATGCTTCAAAATGAATTGCTCTTCCTCTTAACTGTTTTCTTTCCAACTTCAAAACTATTTACAGGAAGAATCCTTTGTAGGACTGTCTTAGAAGGGATAGATGTGCCCTAGCTTTGCAATTCCAGTCTTGGTATATTGTATCCTTATTGTTTGGAGTGCTATAATCCAGGAAACAGTGTAACTTCTGAATTAAGCGAATCTTCATGTTATCCAGACTTCTGGTAGGTTTGAGTGGCGTAATGATGAAGAGGGAGCAAAGAACTGATGCAGGATCCTAGGGATTTTTCTTTTATTACATGCTAGCCTTCCTGCACTGGCCTCTGTAGAGTCCATGATCTTCCTACCCAAGTATCTTGGTCCCCTCCCTAACGGCTCACCAGGCACAGAGAAGCTGTCTCTTGGGTAATGGAGGTAGATAGAGCCAGCCGGGTGCACATTTCAAATGCATATTAAAAAAAAAAAAAAAAGTTCTCAGCTAGTTGCCTTGTCCATCTTCAGCCATGTCCCTGGGGTCCAAAGCATTGAGATTGCAAGGTGCCCCAGCAAAGAGAGTCTGAGAGATATATGTTACATGACATAGTCACTGAGAGTACATTGGAAAGATATACTGGTTAAATAATCTTTTGTGGTCTATTTTAAGCAACAGAGGGAACATGGACACCTTATTCTAACCCTTAGAGATGAATCATGCACTAGGGTCTCACAATCTCCCTTTCCCCTCCCAAACTCCCTCCCAAAGAGTTAAAAAATCATTCTTGGAATGTTCCATAGGGCTGCAATGTTGACTGTTCGTCATTTTTATGAGTTTTCCACTTTGTTTTCTTTAGCTGCTATGTTGAGACCTGTACTCTCTGAAAGACAGACTCCAGATAGCTGTTCTCAGGGTGGATAGACAAAGAGAGTGGAGTAGTTTCCTTAGTAACCCCATCTCAGGGAGGATTTACTCAGCACCTCCTTCCAGGCAGGGTTACTAGGCATAATTTTCACATGGATGGATTTTTTCTACTGTCCAGTTCCAACTTGCCAGACATATAGTGGTGGGACAGAGCTGATAACAACTTGCCTGTCTTGTGATCTTGTGAAACTTTCCAATGCAGGGAGCACAGAGTGACTTGTAAACTCTTATCCTGCATCAGCTGGGATTAATCATGCCTGACCAAGCCAGGGGATTTGGGAAGCAGTGCTGACCCAACCTGTATCTATACGAGGTTGAAACTATTGGTCCATTCAGGCTATTCTGTGAAAAAAAAAACTGTGTTATCATCAAGACAAACAAATCAAACATTTAGACCAAACTTTGAGAGAATTTTTGAATATATAACTGATATAAAAAACTCAGTCTGCCCCAGTCTGAGTTTAAGTTATATCACATCTCTCTGTCCCTAGTTTCTTCATGGGAAATTCCAATTTCACCATTTTCTAACTATGTGAATGTGGGCATGTCATTTGATCTTGCACCTTAGTTTCCTAATCTGTAAAATTTCAGGATAGCTTGCAAAGTCTCTTCCAATTCAATAATTTACATTCCTAAGAGAAAAACAAACATAAGAGTATTTACTATTACTTTTCATGAAGCAGATAGATGGTAAGGATAAATAAAAGAATATTTTGATAGCATTTTGAAGAGTGTTTCAGTGATATCATTTTTCTGTGGAATCAACATTCATCTCATGCTTCTTTTAAGATATCTCTTCTGTTTTGTTTTTAAAATTTTTTGTTGTTGTTGTTCCTTTGATTATTTTCTTAGGGAG